>NW_026260973.1:0-38445 GCF_024613125.1 Pisolithus orientalis | reverse complement strand
AAATTAGTCAAGCTAGAGAAATCCTCAACGAGGAACATGCCCCTTTCAGGTCACCATGAATTATTGGACCTTTCGGATGATTGTGCAGGTAATGAAGTCCTGCAGCAATGTCCCCAATCTGAATCATACGTCATCAGATGCCGGCAAAAAACGTGGCTTTTGACTTACGAGGGGGCGGGGATCGTTGTGCCGTTCTTGTACAAAGGCGCGAGCACTACCATTCTCCATCCACGTGGTTACTAGAGATATCGTGAGGTCAAATTCGGTAGTTATTCCGACTAGGCTGAGGACATTCGGATGCTTCAGCTTCGACCAGACATGTGCCTCTCGAAGTACTCGCTAGAGGGCGATTAGCCTAGAAATATTAGTCCTTCCATAAACATTACCTTCATAACTTTCATGTCAGCCTGCGTGGCGCCAACGACAGTTTTTATCGCCACAGTCGTTGTCCTTCCCTCCAAAGATATTGTTCCACAATACACTAAAGCATTACCCCCGCGAACACGTGGGGATTGGTCCCGGCTAATCTGTCCGTCAAGGTTGATGGCATACTTGCTGGCATGTTCAGCGAGTTTGTGGAGGAAATCACTTGTATCCATGATGTCACAGCAATCGCTGCTATCAAGTGGCGAGTGATGGCAGGCAAGGTATGCACCAGAGAAGATTCAAATGGCATTACATTCGAGTAACCTTTATACCCATGTCATACATGCAGCAGAAGATATCAACACACAAGTGGCATGCGTCATGAATGGCTCACAACGCTATCAGAATCATGGATATATGAATCTCAGGGTCTCCAGTTCGAAGCGCTAAATGGAAGTAACTTGCGGCTGTTACTTCTAGACGTGTGTACAATGCGCTTGCAATGCGGCCGGCGCTTACACTACATAAGCGCCGAGCCCACCGTGCTGCACACACGCACGATTCATTTATCAGACAATTATGGCACGCTTGTACAACAAGGGTGGGATCCCGCTCCGCACCACGAAACATCGTGATCCTTACGTAGATAAATGAACACTGTTTGGCCTTTTCCTCTTCGTGTACTCTATCTGACGATACAAGCTCCAGCGACTACTTGTATACTACATTCTGAGTCGCGCAGCGAGATATAATGGTTTCTTCACTTACTCCTTTGGGTCTCATTGACGCTCGCTGACCCTTTTCCAGGGTTGCTGTCAGGCCAATTCAGAGGGTAGTCCAAATTTCTTAAGCTGCCAGGAGTATAACTGCTAATTCGCTCTGTTCGTTAAGTCGATGGCATTATTGCGTGAGTATCGGGCGCACGAACTACAAAATTGTGAAGTGTTAAACCCCCACTCTTGTTGCAGGTTGATCGGGCCCCCAGGCTCGGGGAGGACCTCTGTAAGATCATAATGCATTCAACTCAAAGACGCCAGCTCTTGAACTAGTCGACAGTTCATGTGCAATGCCACCGGGGTGAATTACCAGGGAAATGGAAATAGTGTGAAGTGTCAAACATGCAAGGTCGAAGCTGGGCTCTACACCGATGATTGCGGTCACAAGATCCTCCTTATCGACACCCCAGGTATCGGCGCGCCCCTCGGACGGGGTGAAAAAGAGATATCTGAAGAAGATGTTTCTCAGGCAGTAAGGAAATGGTTGCAGGGAAACAGGCAAGCTGCTACTGTGGCGCTAATAGTCACCAGTGCAGTCGCTTAACTTTCCGGACAGATATGATGATCGTCTCGCTGGCATACTCTTCTTCCAGCAGTTGAAAGCCAAACGGCCAGAAACTCCCAGTATAAGCTGCTTTCGTGGGCTTTGTCAATCCGGTGTCTATTTCTATTCCTCGGTCGTCTTGGTCGGTACTATGGGGGACGATACAGATCTCAGGAGATTCGAGGAAGGGACGTGGAGAAATCTGATAAGCCAAGGAGTCAAGTCACTTCGCTATCAGAACACCTCTCAGTCGGCACGGGAAGCGATTAGCATGATAATCAAATGATAATATCATTAGCTCGTAATAGTAGTGCGTAGACGGGTCATGGCCAGAAATGATTTACACAGTGGAGGAAGAGCGTAGTCGTCGTGCAACCATCAACAGATTTCGCGCATGCGAAGTGCGTGACGCTCTGAGGTGGAAAAAAGTGAGCGTTGAGCAAGGGGCTCAGTTATCTATTAATGCTACTGGTACGAAGTTCAGTTCAATCTTGCGCTGCGGTGTCGATCAGTCTAAGACATTGACAGTAAGATACAATGCAAGCACTCACAGAGTGAGTCTTTTTACGACCGAAGAACAAGGCAATTCGCCTCCCAAACGGTATCTTCATTCTCTCCGTATCTTCTATTGCCTTCTGTATCTCGGCTTCCAACTTACCATATTCTGCTCGCAAATTTTCTGCTACTTTTGGATCCTTTTCCGCTAGCCCATTCGCAAGTTGCTTGAGTGTCTCCTTCTGCTCCAGAAGTACCCTCTGGAATCGAGAGTAGAGCGCCTTTCCTGCACTGGTCTCGTTCAACTTCTTCTCCGCGTCCACCATCTCTTCTTGGATCAGAAGGGCCTGACCCGCATTTGCTTCGTCCGACTTCCGCGTCGCATCTACCAAGGTGGCACAGGCGGGGACTAGTCCATTTACGATTTTCCAAGCTGAATCCTGTGTGTTGAGAAACTTTTCATGACGAGCTCCTAGAGTGATAAGAGGTTCCCAGAAGTTTCCCTCCAGTTGCGACACCCTCTTCTTCCACAATGCTGCATTCCCCGGTTTTTGATGATCCCACATGGTCGTCACCAACCGCACACGCTGTGCAGCCCCGTCTCCACACAACCGACCGAACAAGTCGAGGTTTTTACATACTGAGCCGGACATACGATTGTCGCTGATGCGATGCGTGTAGATAACCCCTGTAAGCTTTACGAGTCCCCGGTACCTATTTAAAAGCGTGAGCGAGTTGCGTGACATGCACGTGTTTGCAAGCTTGGCGCTTACTTCTTTTCTAACCAATCAGCGATAGTGAAAAGTATTTCACGGTCCGACCGGTAAGTGTCGTCAAACCCTGGCGTGTCCACGAATACATAGCGTTTGCCATCGGCGAGGGTCACCGTAAACTCCCGAATGCCTTGCGTACAAGACTTGAGTCCGTCCGCTCTGGACTCTTCCTTACTGCCTGTGAGTTTGTTGATGAACTATCAAGTGCTATGTCCAAATGGTCTGTGCGTGTTAGAGGGTTGACACTTACATTGCTTTTTCCCGATCCCGTGGGACCCATTACTCTGCAAAGGAATGGATGAAATCAATACCAAGTGACATCTACTACACCAACGTACGCAACAACGATGTCTTGAGTATTATCCTTGGTCTTTCGAACCATTCTGAGTGCTTGGAGAGGTGCTTCGCTGCGAGTAGGATGAAATCGGGCAATGCAGTACACTGATCGCATTTTATCCCCGTCCTACACATACCCGGTACCCATACACGTGTAGACATCGACCTCGAGTATTCCGCATGTTCCAAATCGAAAAGAATTAGTCCTCGGAATCATTCATTTGCGACTGCTGGCGTTATCGATTAAGGTATTTGAAAAACGGAAAGCGCCCAGCCACACTTCTGACACGGTTAGCGCTCTGGACGGGAAGCTTAGAAGGCTGTTCACGACCGATCATCGCCATTGTGTATGCAGAAGAAAGCTGCTGACGGCACTGTCTTAGTTATGGCAACATGAGTTGGCGTTCGCACCGATGCCGTCGGGAGCAGGGGCGGAACCGATACAGCCCTAGAGAAAAGTTTGGATGACAGACGTCAGCGAGGCAGGAAGCAGTGAAAGAACACCGCAATCGTGGCTTAAGTGTTTACATGAGGTGAATGGCTGCGCATTCATGAAGTGGTGAAAAGCACGTACAATATGAAGAGCTAACTGGTGGGCGAGATTCGGTAGGAGATGGTTTATGTATGAAGACATAAGCATGCTGCCACGTCTGATTGTAACAATAGTTAACTTTGATGCCACGAAGTGATTCGAGCAAGGGGAGGCGTCATGCGTAACCTCTCCTGATTAGTGGGCCTCTTGATGATTGGCGAAGCAGCCGCTGGATGGTTCTCTTCAAAAAAGGATCTGCCTCTTGAGTCATTCTCTGCAATATCATGACCGTACCTGGAAACAATCTCACTCTTTAAAACCCTCTTCCATCAACGTCGACACCCACCTTCTTGCAAAGACCAAGCCTGAGACTCTCGGGGCTCTACGCAGAGTGAGGTGCGGTGATAGTCTGGACGAGACATCGTTCGTACCTTTGCTTTGTCAGTCTCATATGGTGACGACGATCGTTTATAGGGCAAAGTAAAACGACTGATACGAATGTGTAGCAGGATCATGCACCGACTGGATTGGCGAACTCCAAGTAGAGACGGATGACCAGTGGTGGCATGTACATAGTTTGTTTTTTTTTCCGACTAGCGCTAACCGGCGAGAGCAAGCGCTCCTTCGACTTTGTACCTTGGGTAGAACATTTTGTATTCAATGGAACACTCGGCTACTAACTGTGTTGAAATAACAGGCGGGACTGTCCCTGGCGAGCTCTGACTCGGTGTTGTCGGAGTTGCTTCAACTGAATACTATTCACCAGGAGCCCCGTGTGCTTATTAGGCAAGACCCCGTCAGCCAGACCCTCAATTTCCGTGCGCCATGTCGCTGCAGCACTCAACGCCGCAGTCGCTGCCCGAGGACTACGCTATCGTGTCGCACTTCAACGAGGACGTTAGCCAGGCTAACCTTCCTCCCATCACCCACGAAGAAGCTGGGCCTTCCCATCCGCGAGCTATCCCAATCAGACGAACCTCAGGTCAGCGAACGATGTCCAACGTCTCCGAGCGTACCCCGCTCCTCCAGCAAAGCCCACCCATACCCTGCATCCACGAAGCTGTCGATGAGAACGGCTACACCGAAGCCGAGGCCGTTGACGCGTCGCCTTCATCCAAAATATTCCGCGAGGAACTAGGCATCCTCACTCGCTATTCACTTCCAGTCTTCGCGTGCGTGTGACCCCTTTCGTGTCCTCGTATCTACTCACCTTGTTGTCACAGCACACATCTCTTCGAGTACTCCTTCATCTTTGCATCCGTCGTCTCCATAGGGCATTTGTCCACTCTTGCCCTGGCTGCTGCCACTCTCGGCAGTATGACAGCCTCCGTTACAGGCTATAGCATCGTGCAGGGTCTCGCCTCCACTCTTGATACGCTCCTTCCCCCTGCGTGGACGTCGGACACGCCACACATGGTCGGTCTTTGGACCCAGAGAATGGGTAAGCCAAAAGTTCGGTTCCCTCTCCGGCACCATTGCGTTAACCCCCTCTTTATAGTTCTTATGACCTCATTTGCGCTCGTCGTGCGTATCAGTTACATCCACCATCATTCACATGAGATAACTGACCTCGATTCAAGCCCATACTTTTCATCTGGTTCAATGCTGAGCCGGTTCTTCTGCTGCTCAAGCAGGACCCCGAAGTAGCACACCTCGCTGGTGTTTACCTGAAACACGCATCGTGGGGCCTTCCTGCGTATACCTTTAATTGCATATCCAGGCAAATTACGTTCCCTGCAGGGTCATCTCAATAATAATCCTTTCCAGGCGGTATTTCCAGTCACAAGGGCTTTTTACCGTTCCGACAAGAATCATTGTCGTCGTTGCACCTATCAATGCTTTCCTGAATTGGTTCTTCGGTGTGCACCGGCCCGTCATCCGGTCAACACGTTGCTGATCAAACCCTCCAGTGTACCCGCTCGGATTGTCTTTCCCAGGCGCCCCGATTGCAACTGCTCTGTCCTTCAATCTTGTTTCGCTTGCATCTATCGTTTATGCCTATTTCTTGCTCCCGCGCACTGCCTGGTGCCCGATTGGACCTGGCATATGGCGCGGGTGGGGCGTACTCCTCCGATTGGGTATCGCAGGAGTCGGTAAGTCGTGGGTTTAAATTAATGGAACCCTGAATATTCATCCGTGACGTACACAGGCCAAACTGCATCCGAATGGTGGAGCTGGGAACTCACTGGATGTGAGTAATACTGATTTCCCATCATGTTTGTAGGCTGAGGACAGCGGCCGGATTCAAGTGGCTGCAAGTCTGTGAGTATTTTGCATTTGATATCGGGCTTCCTTGGGCTGCGCTTGACTACCTAGCTAAATTGGCGGTCCGTAATTCAGCCTAGGTCCCGTTCCGCTTGCAGCGCAGTCCGTGCTTCTCCTATCGGCTTCATGCACGTATCAGGCGCCTTTTGCATTGAGTGTTGCAACGTCGGTACGGTGAGTCGTTTACATGCTCTTGTGTTTTGATTGATATCCTGAATGATGCATCTTCATGGTGAATGACAGGATCGGCAACCTACTTGGTCAGGGTAAATCGCGTCGGGCTGGCCTTGTCGCGAACACTTCGTTGTTTTTGGCTGTTGTCATGGCTGGTGTTTGGAGGTGCGTCTCATCCGAACCCTCTTGTGCGTATATGTTGATGCATGATCTTTCTTGGTATTGGTTTCAACTTGCGCTGTCCTTGGTTGTGTGTGGCAATCCTGCCTCGTTCATTTATATTTTGTTTGCGCACCTAGCACTCTCTTCCTTGTGTTCCGTAATAAGTGGGGGTACCTCTTCAACGATGACCCTGATGTTGTCCACCTCGTATCTTCCATTCTCCCGATCGCTGGGCTCTTCCAGGTGTTTGACGGCACGAGCGCCATCGCCGGTGGAATCTTTAGGGCAAGGGGTATGCAAGTAAGTCAATTTGGATGCTGCTAATGTATGGTCCCTTGATAAATTTGGTATCTCTTTCAGATGATGGGTGCGTTGTTAAACTTGAGGTGGGTCATTCGTCCTTGTACGAGGTCAAGAAGCTGATGGGTCCTCTGCCAATGTTGATCTTCCTTCTTCACACCGTTGTCCCGTAATGTCACGCACGTTCGTTGCGCAGTGCATATTACGTCCTTGGTATCCCGCTGGGTCTCCTACTCGCTTTCCACTTCGGATACGGCTTGTCTGGGCTTTGGTACGGGCTGACCGCTGCGCTGGTGTATGGTTCTGGAGTTGGAGTGTGGCTCGGTGTCTTCAGGGCAGATTGGGACTCTGAGGTTGACAAGGCCAGGGGAAGGGTTGGAGTGAAAGGGAGTGGTGAGGAGGTTCACTAGGATGGTGTGGTGGGGAAGGAAGACGGAGTTGGTTGGGAAGTGCTGACAGAGATATAGTTGCTACGAGAGGGAGAGAGACCCAAAAAAAGACAATTTTTGCGAACACCAACGACGAGGACACTCGAGACTCGAGCACGCAAATGACGGTCGCGACACGAGAAGTTCCAACGCAACGACGGACTTTTATAACATATGCCACATTTATCCCATTTATTATCACGAATATGGCCAAGCCTAAATGTTAAACAGGATATGGCACGGTGAGAAACGACTCGCTTCGGAGCCGATAGATGCTGGACAATGCGGTCATCTAATCCCTTACATCTGCTTAGCTCACTATGTAAGCTAGACGGAGTATTGCAAGGCCCACTGCTGGCAGATACACATGTTATGCCGCGCACATATATCCTTCCGTCGTCTGGACACTGGACATCCTAGTTGACTTGCGCACTCCGTGCCTGCGTTGTGACGACGGTTGGGGTAGACTCCAGCTTCTTCGTGTCCATCCCTCGGTGGTGAAGGTGCTGAGCAAAACCGGATTGAAGCATCTCCGACTTTTATTAAGTATGGCATTGAGCAAGAAGGCGGAAAACGAGGACTGACCCAAGCAGTTCCCCGGTCGGCTCTCACTTTCGCTTTCCCATGGACTCCAAAGCTTCGATATGAAATTAATTAACCCCATACCTGACACCCTTGGCCCTTGAACCCGTTCGACAAGATCGGGAATGCATATTCACCGTGGGGTGGTTCCATCACGACGGCCAGGTACAAGTGTGACAGAAGGTGGAGCACATAGGCACCTACCATCCATCAAGCTCACAATCGGCCATTCGCTGGAGCTCGCCGTTATCTATCCTCTGGCTCCAGACTAGACTCGATCAGGTCAGTGAAGGGTTGACACGAGCGCCCAACAGACGCGCTATCCAAACCGAGTGTATACGTGGCAGCAACAAAGCGCACAGTCCGAATTGAAAAAGCTGTACGTTTGAGTTGGTAGAAATCCAGTCGTGGTTTCTTTGACCTGCTGGGCAATCTAGTCAGTTTGAGTTTGAGTGGCAGCCTCAGTGTTGCTGTACTTGTCGTACATATATTCATTCGTGAACGTTCCTGGTGACGCCCGGGTCATGGCGCGGAAATCGAATTTGTACATATCGTTGTGCCGTGTGTAGGGTGCGAGGCCTATGTAGGGTGGGAGTGTTAGCTCGTCCCGTAGTAGTTGAGTGAAAGCCCAGCAATGTGGGTAGTGTTTTGCTCGGTCCGGCCTCGAGCCCGAGACCGGGCCGGGTTAGTGACCGATTTGTAATCACTCGCGACCGCCAGGGGCCTGGCATCCCAGCCGCTATCCAAGGACCCGTCAATTGGATGTCTGTGCTACGCGTCACACCTGTCCGGGACATGTCGTACGTACATCGCGACGCCAATGGCTGCTCAAGCCAAGTGCTACAACACATCCCTCGACTCCCACCACTTGTTCGACAACGACGCCCAGCTGCTACACCATGAAATCAAGTGATTTCCCCTGCGGAGTGGCTCCCAGTACGAGGAACTATGGTATTAGCCTTGACGGAAAGATATTACGTGACTCTACGCCACTGGCCTGTGGGACTCATTCCTTGGTGTATCGTGGAACGTTGTGTCCAGACGGAAGAGTCGCGGCGGTAAAGATTGTTTCCCGTTCTGATGAGATAGTTATTAAAGTACATGGTGACTTTCGATGAACATTGTTTCCTTCGTATTGATCGTCATCTAGGAGATACTTCTGGAGGCACATATCGCGTCGAAGATGCGGCACCCAAACGTTCTTCCACTATTTGGAATAACGACTGCTTTCGGCCTCACCGTATCCCTGATGACTGGATGGATGGAAGGAGGTGACGCTCATCAGTACGTACAGCAACGAGACAGGGACCCCCGTCCTCTTGTAGGTTGACAGGCGCGGTTTTTCCGCACATGTATTTGATGATGTGCGATTCAGATCGGGGACATTGCTCTGGGACTTCATTACCTACATACCTATTCGGATGGTCCCATAATTCACGGTAACTTGAATGGGGTAGGTACCTCTCTCGAGGATTGGGTACGTTTGGCTGATTGCCTCTGCAATAGCACAATGTACTGGTTTCCGCCATTGGTCACGCTACTCTCACAGACTTTGGATACTGCATGTTTTCCAATCCGTCATTTGCCATGACCACAGAATCTCCTTTTGGTGGTACATTACAATGGAAAGCTCCAGAGTTGGTCGATACGGAGTCTGCGGAGAACTGCCGTGCTACGGAGGAGAGTGACGTTTGGGCTTTTGGGATGACAACACTGGTATGTCAAGGAGCCTTTTCGTCGTAACCAACTTTACCTTTTTTTCTACAGGAGCTCTTTACCGCGAAAGTTCCCCACCGCAATCTGGCAGAGAGGCCCACTATTGTGTCTCGGATTCTCTGCAAGCCGCCCGACAGGCCATCTAACAAGGATACCTGTGCTCGTATGACGGATGAATGGTGGGAATTAATCTCGCGGTGCGTGCGGATGGAGCCATCCTCGCGCATCGAAATGCTGGATGCTATCGAGAAGATCAAGCAGGTACGCGGACGCGCTTTTAACAACAAATATAAAACTAATAGTACGAGTTCTCTAGCTCAAGTTTCCACTTAGTACGTGTGGTGCTCCTCGGACCAATGTCACCATTTACTGACTTTCACAAGGGCCAACCCAATATGATGATTCCAAATTCAACCAGTCAAACTCCAATGCATTCTCAGACGTGCCTCACCGACTCGCTCAACGGGCCAGCAGATATGTCTTCGACCTTGACGACTGGATAGAACGAGAACCGTCACCGTGCTGTCATGGAGGAGGTACTCTAATATACCGAGGAAAATTGCTATCAGATGGAAGGACTGTGGCAATAAAAACACCCCGAGGCATCGGGATGGACGATGAACGTACTATCAAGGTAATGGCCCTAATATTATGTACTTCTCCCATAGTGATCGTCACCCAGCAAATCCTCAAGGAAGCACACACCTGGTCGAAGCTGGACCATCCGAATGTTCTCAGCGTCCTTGGAATAACCACCAAATTCGACTCCACTGTATCAATAGTGACTCTGTGGATGGAGGGAGGCAATGCCAGCGCTTATGTACAAAAACAAAAAAACGATCCCCGTCCTCTTGTAAGTTGAAATGTGCAACTTTCTCCGCATATTGATTGGGGGGCAGTTCAGATTAAAGATATTGCTCTCGGACTCCGCTACCTACATAGTCATCCGGAAGGTCCGATAATTCACGCTGACTTGAAAGGGGTAGGTCTCGTTCACAAACTTGTCGACTTGTGTAATATTTGTGAAACAGGAAAATGTGTTGGTCGCCTCAGATGGTCGGGCTGTCCTTACCGACTTTGGACTTTCCATCCTTCCCAATTCCTCATTCAGCATACCTATGACGTCTGCATGTGGAGGATCACTACGATGGATGGCCCCGGAGGTGGTTAATAGACTGGTCTCCGAAGACCCCAAGCCCACTGTGGAAGGCGAGATATGGGCTTTTGGAATGACCACGTTGGTCCGTGAGGACTTCTTCCTTTTCTCATCATAGTCGTCAAAGTCGTATTTTTGCAGGAACTCTTCACCCGGAAACATCCCTACTGGACCCTGACCAATCGCGACTCCATTCAATCGCGGGTTATCATGGGGCCACCTGAACGACCATCCAGGGAGGACACTTGTTATCGTATGACAAATGAATGGTGGGACCTATGTTCGCGTTGCTTGCGGATGGACCCGTCTTCGCGCTTCGGAGCGGGGGATATTGTAAAAGAAACTAGGGAGGTCAGTACAGTGGTTTTAAATCACGCAAAGTTGAAGTCGATGATATCACCCTGCCAGCTTCCGCCAAGTGCGTGTGCGGTATTTTTTTTAATTGAGGCCGAAACTAAAATAGAAGCTCTGGTTTTACTGAATCAGGGAATGACATTGTTATTGTGTACGTGGATTGCGTGCAAGCTTTTCACTTTTGACTTCATATGTCCACAGAATAATGGGACCTACCGAATCGGGGAAAAGTAACGTAGGTCAAGGAATTCTCACACCGGATTCTTTGACAACGTGCTTCGTAGTTTATCAACAAACTTATGGGCTATCAAACGAAGCCTGATGCAGGGAAACCCGTTCCTCGTACGCAATTCATTCGGGAGTTTGTACTGGACTTCTGTCGTGACAAACGCTACGTGTTTGTGGAAGCACCAGGGTTCGATGACACTCGGCACTCGGACCAAGAGGTTCTTCGGACGATTGCTGACTGGCTACGAGATAGGTAAGCCTTGCTTCTTCTGCACTACGCCCCTTACTTACACACATACGTACGAAACAGATATTTGAAACATTTACAGATAACAGGGGTCATCTACACACACTGTATAACCGACAATCACTCGTCTGACTCAGTACAGGAGAACCTCACTGAGTTCTATCGGTTATGCGGGGAGAAGGCCGCACAACACGTGCGATTGCTGACTACAAGGTGGGATGAAGTAAATGACGCAGAAGGAATACCGCGTTTGGTCTCGCAGCTGGATGGGAACTTCTGGAAGCCTCCCACTCCTGCGGATGCCCGTCACGAACGATTCTTCAATACGCAGAGGTCAGCTTTGGATATCGTAAACGGACTGGTGGGGGAAGACGCTCGTCTGATCCCGGAAGAGGTGGTGGACGCAGAGAAGCAGTTAAACGAGATCAGCACTGCGAAGGCTCACCTTCGGTTGAAGATACCACTTTGCGAATGGATTGCCTGGCTTTTTTGTCCGATGGAACGCCTGCGAGCCTTTCTGACTTATATAACCAAGTAATGTGGCTGTCGCGAGTTGTGAGTAAGGCTGTGACTGTTTTGCCCGTCTGGTATAGTAGAGCGTGCTCAGTGGACCTTGTTTGCTGGAGCTCGAGTACTTTCGCTGTGTAGGCCGCAATTCAGTTCTGCAACAATGAGAGGCTCATGACTCGAAACCCGATACCTCGCTAGGCGTACCAATGAGCTACCATGCATTAGGGGAGCCCAACGCAAATGGCAGCCAGCTGTTTACAAGTACACCATAGGGCACACACATAAAACCTCATGTTGAATCATTTTTGAGATCGGAAATTGTAGGAAAGAGACCTGACATCAATAAGGTGACAGATGTCGGCTGTCCACATGGTACTGAGATTGGTGGTGAACCCAGATGATAGGCGAGCTGCAGGAGAAATACAGACGTCAATGTTTTTGGACTCGAAGGGGTGCTGTGACGTCAACAAGTAGGGCGGGAGGTAACTTCTTGGGCGGGCGACGGAGATTTTATAACCTGCAGGTGGATAACCATCACTGAAACATTTACAGAACGCATCATTGATGGGGAACGTACCGACTGGTAGGTCCTGACTCCATCAACTCAATACAAAGCTTGTGGCTGCAACGGTCCCTGCATATAAGTCGTCCATCTGCATCTGCGAGGGAAACCAACGGCCGTCTGTCTATTCGATAATCGTGCTGTGCCGAATGAGATAAGATAGTCTCCGTACATGTGGAGTAATGAAGTCCTTGGGCCACTCGTTACAGTGATACGTGATCTACTCCAAAACCCCAATCCTTACCAGAACGTGCCGGCAATCCCAGAAATCGGCGTCGTTATTTAAGATCGTTGTGCAGTGTGATCGTCAGAATGCACAAACCTGCAGGTTCTTCTGACCTGTCGAAGTTCGATCTCTGGTGGACTCGCCCCGCACGCCGCGCGTGGCACTAACAGAAAGGTGAGCACCTCCTTGATCAACAAACGGGTTAATTAAATAGTAACGGTCCATGTGTCGTGCAGGTATAGAGAAAGAACACTGAAGCTCAGTTAACTATTTGGCAGTTCTCACTGTGGGATGTAAATGCACTGAATATCAGTGCCAGTGGTACTGATTTGAGCAAAATCAGTACCACTGGCACTGATCTAGTGAGCACTTCTTTTCAGTGTTGTCTTCGCAGGACTGATTTTCAGTGTGCATTTTTTGGAGCACTAAATTTCAGTTGCTGGCACTGATTCCCGGTACCACATATTTTGCAACACTGAAAACCAGTGCCCTGAGTTTGTTGGCACTGATTTTCAGTACCACATTTTTTTAGGCACTGACTTTCAGTACTTGAAGTTTACTGGCACTGATATTTAGTACATGACATTGTCACCTTGTTTACTCACACCAAGTTGTCAAACCAATAAAGTGAGATTGCATGCAGATGCAGTATTACATTACTTTGGAAGTATCAAGTGTATAAATGACAGACAAATGCATGAAATCACAGTGGCACTGCAGCGCAAACAGTGTATTTGAGCCACCCAGATGTAGGGTCGCCATGGAGCATGTCATATTCAACTGGTAGAGGCTGAGTATGCACTTCAAAGGTGCACTTGTGGCACATGGACACTCATATCTTCGGGTGATAACCACTTGGTGGATGAGGGTCCAGCTTTGATCGTGCCCATGGATGGATGGCACCACATTTCAGGCACCCCATGGATAGAGATGTGCCCCATGGGTGCCAATGGCTGTGGTACCATGAATACCTGTATATGGCAAGGAGAGGGGTGGCAGTGAGTGGGGCAGGGCTAAGTAACCATGGTGCCCTTGGCAATCCTAGGCCTGAAAGATGAAAGAGCATCACATCAGTGTGCATCTGAAGTTTGAGTGAGATGTTGAGTAGGTCATGGATAATGTTCTCCAGAGCATGTCCTTCAATCAAGACTTTGATGCTGAACGACATGATGAAAATTTTGATGACTGCATTGAGGAAATCCTTGGCAGTGAATGCGACCATATACTCTGGCTGGAGTCTTGGCAACAGTTAGTAAGGTTCTTTATAGATCAATCATTAATAACTGACTGCATGATAGATTGCTTCAATGCCGCTAATGATTGTTCAAAGGAAACCATGGGGCCACAAGTCAACATAAACAGTGTAGAACTGTAGACCATGTTTTGCAGGGGAGAAGTGAACAGGCATTTCATGAACTGAAACAGATGAGAGAGAGCAACCTCCTCATGTCAGTCACGTACCTCGCCAACCTCCATTGCAACATCCTCACCACTCTTGCCCTTCCCTGCAAACAGGTCACTGCAGGTGACTTCGCTATGAACAGTAACAAATATGATCTTGCGCTTGAAGGCGTACGCGCCCAACTTTTCACCCAGTTTTTTGATCCTCGTACTCCACTGACTAAACTTTTGATCTGTACCAAAATCGAAGATTATTTTTTGATACAGAAGGGAGTTGCTTGTGTGATATTCCTTGATGGTTGTGTTGAGGAGCGATGGCAATGAACCTTGAATTTCCACTCCTGTGCAGATGAGCTCAAGAATAAGGGTGGACTTGGCACACACTTGAGACTTAGATGCCCTTTCACAAATCCCTGAGATGATGACTGGCTTATCCAACATGGGAATTCTCTTCCTGAGTACTGTGCATGTGAATGGCTTGGACTCATGTCAGCTCTATTCAGATTGTGAACGATGAATAACTCACAAAGTACGGATGTAGCTCTTTGCACTTCGCACCACCCTCTTTGAGTTCGTGGCAACCAGGACACTGGAAGTCTATGTCCTCGGCATGGGCCTTGTCTGTGAGCCACTGCGCTAATCCTAAGCAGGGGTTGCACATGACACGAGGGCAGGAATAGCACTCGAATAAGTATTTAGCTCCATTGTGGCAAAGGTAGCAATACTACTTATTGTGTTAGTGGTGATAGGAGGATGGACCTATAGTACATACCCGGTTACACCACTCCTCAGCCAGAGGGGACTGTCCCCAAGAGGATGGAACAGATGTCAATGAACTCAGTGTTGAAGCCTTTGAGGTGGACTGCATGGATGCATGTCAGATGGGGGTAGTGCAAGCAGTGCGAATGATTTGCACTTGTGGCACAATACCAGATGTGGTTTTCTTTGCGTTCTGCCTTGTTCTGGCCATGGATAGTTCCTTAATGAAATGTTGATGTGTGATGTGCTAACTTGCAACAAGAAAATTGTTGTTGATGTGAAAACAGGTCCACACAACGTAACTGACCACAGTATGTCATGCATGTTCAAATCTCAGCAGCTTCTAATACTAACTCTGCAGGATCGTTGAAACTGCTGGCCAACATCTGTTGCCCATTTCACTGAACCTTACTTGTGATACCATTGGCCAACATCTGTTGCCCATATCATGGAGTAAGTGTTCACGATTTCTCAGCTCATTGAAACAGTTGGCCTACATCTGTTGCCTGTTTCTGTGAGCTGGTGCTCATGCACCCAAACCTCCTCGACCTGCTCATGAAACTGTTGGCTAACATCTGTCACCCATTTCGCTGAGCCTTCGTTGGCCGACATCTGTCACCCATATCATGGAGTAAGTGTTCATGATATCTCAGCTCGTTGAAACAGTTGGCCTACATCTGTTGCCCATTTCTGTGAGCTGGTACTCATGCACCCAAACCTCCTCGACCTACTCGTGAAACTGTTGGCTGACATCTGTCGCCCATATCATGTAGTAGGTCTTCGTGGTTTTCACACTCAAGGCAACAGACATGGAGACAGTCAGTATATGGTCACAAAATTGACTTGTGATTGTTTTTTTTTCGACAGGCAGGCCTGCACACTGACCTTCAGTTGTACAGTCGAGACATATGGTGAGGAAAACCTCATTGAACCTCTTCCGGTGTCTCCTGATCAGGTCGCTTCTTTGTGCTACACCTCGGTACGTTCCTAATTGCACTCTTGATTGGCTGCTTCATTCATTCTGGATGATAGGGAACAACAAACTTGCCAAAAGGTGGAATACCATTCATGACACCAGTGGTTCTTAACTTATCTTTTCACAGGAGCAATCATCACCCACATGAATCTCGTGAGCGTGGCATATGCTAACACCTTTGGTACCAGTTTTCCCCTGGGCTGCTGTCTCATGTCATACTTGCCACTGGCACACATTTATGAGGTTCGTGGGATTCTATTGAAGTCTAATAACATATCTCCATGATTTGAGTGTGCAGTGGATTTACGAATTGATGGTAATCACTGTGGGTGGATGTATTGGGTACTCCACTGGCGACCCCTTGCGCTTGATGGATGATGCCTTGAAACCTCACTTTTTCCCATCAGTACCATGAGTGCTGAATAGGGTATACCAAGCTGCCATGTCTGCTGGTAATGTGCCGGGTGTGAAGGGTGCTATTTTCTGAACAGCAGCACAGATGAAACTAGATCAACTTCACAAGACCAGGGTAACTGCCCACATCATATGGGATGCATTGGTGTTCTGCAAGGTTTGTGGCAGGCTTCTTGATGCAGTACTCGATTGGCTCACTCTGCTTGGCTTCCAGATTCATGCTGCACTTGGAGGGAACGTTTTGCTGATGGTCACCAGTTCCGCTCCCATTAGTGGCAAAGTGGTTAATTTCTTCAGGATCACTTTCAGTTGTGGTATTACAGAAGGTGCGACGAACCTACTTCTTTTCCTTCCCTCACTAATTTTCGTCCAGGGTAAGCAAGGTCATGGGATCACTCGATTATGTTCCATTAATGACTCTGGGCAGTTATGGCATGACAGAGAATTGTGGAGTTTGCATGCACACTTCACAGGGAGACCCAACTGGTGGCAGGGTGATTGGCCTGCCTCAACCAATTCTCAAAGTCAAACTCATTGACCTTCCAGCGATGAATTACCTGTCTAACGATAAGCCAAACCCACGTGGAGAGTTATGTGTCCGTGGCCCGAACTGCTTCATGGGATATTATAAAGGTACGTCTCCTCTTCACCATTTACTAAGGCCTGTGAAAAGAAATGGTATCCATCAGATGAGAAGACTACCCAGGAGATGCTGAAGGATGGCTGGATACACACTGGGGATGTTGCAGAAGTTGATAGTTCTGGATGCTTCAAGATCATTGATCAAGTGAAGGTGCATTGTCTTTTTTGGCCCACCCCTGGTGCAGGTAAGTAATCCATACACACCAGAACATTATGAAATTGGTGCAAGGTGAGTACCACTGAACATGCCACTTTCACTATCCTTCATCCCAGCCTCCCCTCCCCAAGGACCTGTAACACTGGGCTCAACAATGTTGGCTCTTGGCACCATCTTGGCATCTGTCCACCTGCCCCCCCTCCTAGTCAGCCCCTCCTGCAGCTGCCACCATCACCCTTATCTTCTACCCCATCATGAAGAGTTCTCAACCCATCTCCAGCTCTGCCATCACTGTCAATGGCCACATTGTGGGCTCCATCACCACCAGGACAGCTTTGTGTGATGACGTCAATGACCTGTAGGAGTCACCTTCTCGGGTGGAGATGTCATTGACTATTGTGGGTGCAGGTCTGTTGTGACATCCTTCAGGTAGCTTTTTGGATCTGGAGTGTACTGAGTCAGGGCTTGCACCTGGAAAGGGATCACATCTCTCCCCAGTATGTATATATGTATCAATATCCTGCATGTCATCACACCATGAATTCCCATGTATATGGTATTATATTGAATCAACTACTCTCACAAGATGAAGTCATCATTGTCACCATGTTCATCATGTAAATATCCTTCCATCATATCGTCTGCAAAGGTTGTTGTTGCTGTCCCAGGTGCCCTGTCAATGATACCCCATCTCCCTTGCATCTTGACTAGGCCTACAACAGCTCTTAAGCTCCTGATATCCATAATTATCCTTGCTTTTCGAGACTCAAAGAACACGACCTCTTCTGAGGCTACCTTTCCATCTGTGTCCCATGGTCTAACAAGTGCAACAACAATGGTTTTGCCTCTGAGTTCTCCAAAGAGCGGTGTGGCAGGCAAAACGAGGGCTATTATTTTTTCTAGGTCACCATACCCGGTTTGGGTTAAGACAGAACCTGTGTGGGTCTCAAACACTGTTTCGAACTATGGTATTTAGTAACTAGAGACATTACAAGTATCTGACCATGATGGACCTACTCTGACATAGCAATTCCTCTGCTCTAATGCACCAGATCTGCATGACACTTCTTTAGTCCGAAATAAGTCTCCACCATGGCAGACCCTAAGCTTGCCTGCTGTAAACAGTGCAAGCACTGGAAGCTGTTTCTTGATCTCTGAGCTTCGTTTGCCAAGTACTTGTCCCAAGTATCGTGTGATCCTTTTGTGGAGGTCACAATCAAGCTTGTGTGCCATCTCATAGGGAGGCTGAAGCACATGGTCTGGGTCTGGCCAGTTTGAGAATGAGTTTTGCATGTAAGTAACATCGGTGCATACTCACAATCCTTGAGGACATGTTCATATCCTATTGGACCATCATCTTCGTGCTCGTCTTCATTTGCAAGCTCATCTGAAAGGTTGTATTGCATCTGCAACTGTTCCAGGTATGTGTGATGAAGTAATGCTTTATTTAAATTACTCCAAGGGTGGCTACATGAACGGAGTGTATTCTGGAGCATCCCACAAAAGTGCTCCATATGAAAGGTCCAAGTGGTCCACACCAGCCCACAGTCTTGGATACCCTGTATGACATGTAAGATACCATGGATCATGAGCATGCAAGCTGGCAGGCGTTTGATGTCATATTGATAATAGTATCTAATGACAAAAATTAGTGTTGTGATACAATTGAATTGGAAATGCGCATACCTCTCATATTTCTGCACCCAATCTATAATGCATCTTTCGATATTGTCAAGTTGTCCATGTGGGGTGCAAAATTGTAAAGTAGCCTTCATAATTGCCACTAGCTCACACATGTGCTTGTAGTATTTGTTTTTGGGAAAGCGCCCCTTCAGTAGCTTTGGAGCAAGATGCATGAACCAAAAACACCATGTCTCCGCTGTAAAGAGTGGGTGGTCTGTTGCGATATTCACAAGCATGCGGACGAATGTAGATGGTATGTGTTGGAGAGCAGCAGCAGTTTCTTTTCCAATCTCCTCCCAAATTTTGGTTGCAATTTTGAAGTCTTCATTACCTGTCCCAAGACCCTTGAATTGGCCTGTCCAGAAGTCGACAAGGTTCAGGACAATGTTCTCTAAGAACAAATGAAACCATTCCCATGGGGACGATCATGTGTAATCCAAGGACCTGACATGAGTCAGGCCTGGCAATCCTTTGATGCCAATCTCCTTTGTGATCATCACCATCTCTTTTTTTGTTTTGGCCACTGCAATCCTTGCCATTACATCTGAGAAGTCATCATGGTGTCATAAAGGGGCTGGTTGATAGAGGGTCCTTGCACTGTGGTTTTGAGACGGTGGGTGAAGAGGGACATAATAGGTCTTGCCTAAGCCACAAACAGCTTTCACCTTGCACAAACGACAAGGGAAGATTGAGTTATGGCCCTTGAGATTTAAGAAGCGCTCGATTGTGATGATATACACGTGCATCTTGAAAAGGGCTTGCTGGGATGCATCGAAAGTCTGGACACCATATGCTAGCTCAGCACATTCATTGTCCAGGGGAACAAGAAAAGAATGAAGGTCCTTGGGTTGGTGTGGGCCAGGAATAATTCTGACACACAATAGGTTTTTGCTGTGAGTTCGCACATGTGGAGGCAGGTTGTAGTTCTGCAACAGGAGTGGTGTACCAGACGGGCCCTTGTGTCACCACCTGAAGAGTAAATAGCTGTTGGTACAAAGGCCCAATGCAATGTCTCAGGAATCTGAGAAGTATTGGTGAGGTAACTCTTCTCCATCAACAATAATGTGACAATGGAGAAGCTGCTGGTAATGATTCCCATCAAATACATCCGTAATCTCTCCTCTCCCAATATCATAATCCGCACAGTATGAGAGTGTTTTGATCATCCTTGTGCTTTGGAAATACCCTTGCAGTTGTGGGATAAGCAGGAGATACATGAATTGTCGATGTGGCCTTCTGTACTGGTTGAATTGCACTTCTCGACAGAATGGACAAGACTGAAGATAAATATATTTTTCAGTGTAGGTCACACATGAATTTCCACAGCAGTCAACCAAGAGGGGTTTGATCCCAGATAGTTTGGCCATGCGCTGAAAGATGACATATTGCGAGTCAAGGTTCATTTTGTGTCAGAAAGCGAATCGCATCTGTGAGTAAGCACATTGAGTGATTTGGCCCATCATAAGGAGGTTAAATGTGCAGATATTGTCACGATCTTCATCTGATAGAATATCATTCCCTGATGCATGATCAGTTCGCACATTAGAGCCAGGGCAACCAGGCATGTATGGAGAGTGAACAGATCTCATTCTCTTTTGTTTCTTGCATTGTCTTCCAACTCATCCAGCAGCTCATTATCATCTCCCTCGAGCTCTTCAGCCCATACCAATACATCATCTTGAACGTCACTTCCAGGGTCAGCCTCAGACTCGGACACCCCACTCACACCTGTTGTGTCCGATGACTCAGATGGAGATGCCAGGTGGGAATGACCACCTGAGATGATTACTTTAGTATCATTTAATGTTCAGCTTGTTGAGCTGACCTTCAGCCAGATCTAGTTGGGGGCTTTCTTTGCCTGTCAGGCTTTCAGAGTCACACATGCCTGCCAGTTGCCCCATGGATACAGCCTTCTTATAGTGATGCCACCGCTGTGTGCTGCTCAAGCACACACCACATCCTGGATTGCACCAACAACATTTCCTCCTTGGAGATCAAATTGGAGGCATGGTCAGTATGTTTGACTTAACTGACTTAGCGACATGTACCGAGCTGTGATCACCTGACCTGAGCACAGCCACTCCAAGGTTGTTGCTCACATCCATTATCCTATGCACTGTATCATCTCTGCCATCAAGCCTCCAGCCTCAATGACAAAGCTGAAGCACAAGAAGCAGACAAGGATTGATAAATTAGGAGAGTCGTTATCGGAACTCCATGGGGATTTGGAAGTGCACAAATGTGAGTTCATTGATACCGACAGGTACCATTTAGATCTCATATCTCTTCCTGCAGGAAAGAACCATGCAAAAGAGGAGAGGAGGCGGAAAAAACAGCAAGATAAACATACTAACCAATGGTTAAGATTGATTAACAAGCCCAAGAGCCAAGCAGGTCGAGGCAGTGGCTACAAGCTAATAGATGCCTTGGGACTCACAGAGAAGAAGGACATGTACAATCACCTTTCGGTATGTCTTCCATCCCTACTATTGTATTCTTATTACCTGTATGCTACTCAATAGGATGTTGTACAGAAATTGGTCTACCACTACCTGGATACAAGTCGTTCGCTTTCTCACCAAAGCGACAAGCTCCTTGTTGAGAAAGTCATTCAGAGGGTAAGGGAGTGCATTCTAAGTGCATATAGCCACTAATAACCCAGATTCACATCGTTAGGCCCAAGCAGAATCAGAAATCCTCATGTGGTGTGAGGGAGGCTGGGGTGCATGTGCTTTAATTGCCCAGGTATTGAAAAACCAGTCAACATCTGAATGAAGGCAAAAACAGAATGCTGAAGCAAGGGTTAGCAGTTACTTTTATCTATATTTTGATCTCAAGTTGATTCCCTGGTATGTTTAGAGGAAGAGAGAAGAGTCTAATGACAAAGATGAGGAGGAAGTGGGTGCAGACAATGCTGGTGCTAACAGGCGCATTAAATGTACTTCAGGTACACAGAAAAAGGTAGGCATGTGTGTTCTACTATCACAAACTCACTCTGTGTCATTCAGAGAAAGAGGGACAAGTCCAAGTCTGAGTCCGAGGAAGTGGACACAGACAATGCCAGTGATAACAGGCATGTCAAATGTACTTCAGGTACACATAAAAAGGTAGGCATGCACGTTCTACTATCATGAACTCACTTCATGTCACTTAGAGAAAGAGGTCCAAGTCCAAGTCCAAGTCTGATTAAAGAGAGACAACTCCCAGTCTGAGTCCAAGGAAATGTATGCAGATGATGCTGGTGCCAGTAACAGGCACAGCAAACACACTCTGGGTTCACAGAGAAAGGTAGGTGAACAAACATCTACTATCTTGAGCTCACTTTGTGTCATTTAGATGGAGAGGGATGAAGACGATGATGAAGATGACAATGATGAAGATGAAGATGAGAGGAGTGTCTACCCAAAACACACAGAAGCCAGACAGAAAATGGTGAGGAAGTAAGCTGTATGTGATTGCAACTGATGCCTGAACATTTTTCAGAGAAAGTCAATTGTTAGCAATGATGACATCCAGCCCAACATGCATGCCAAGGGTGATAAGGGTCACCAATGCCTGGGTGGTACTCAGAAGAATGTGAGCAAGTATATTGAGCTGTAGTCACAAGCTGATGTTCACAATGTGCCATGCGGTGTCACACACCAAAGGTGTTTGGTGAGGTGGACATGGATGTAGCTGATGAATGGAGGTGAAGACCATAGCCCTCATGCGAAGAAGGACAGCCAGCAATGTCAGCAGTCATCCCTCACACAAGAACAGGTTGTCAATGCCAAAGAAAAAGGAGGAGGCAAGTTAAGTGCCGGTAAAATTCTTAAGCGCCCGTGTACGGCATTCCAGTTTTCAACGTATCTCCACCAGTTCTGCAGACACCGAAACCATTCCCACACTCACTTGTAGTGCTCAGCCATGCGATCCTACCTTCCAGGATTGGAAAGGATTTGCGCACTCCACATGTTTCTACAGCACTCCCTCCAAAAGATGCTCATTTCGCTAATTCTTCTGATATGGCTGCCTCCACATCAGTCATTTCGCTTGTCCCCTTTGCTAGGGACCATGGCTACATATATCTACCAGGAGTTCCTACCAGCTTCCGTCCTGAAGCATCCTGGTACATCCCACCCTCATCTGCCCCCTCTCAGCCCATCCAGCTTGGACAGCATGTTCTTTTTGTCAGTATGACCTCCAGGAGGATGTTCTTTGGTCACCTCAGGTCTGTCATTTGCTTGGAAAGGTCTTATGTGGTCATTTCAGTCTCTCCAGTCCAAGAAGCATATGGATCCTTCCTCCCTGCCCCCTGCAACGTCTTCACACCAGTCTCATCTGTCATTCTTCCAAAATTGTGACAGCTACAGTATAATCTACTGTTCTCCACTCTCCCTGATTGCATCCATGATGAGTATGATGCACATCTTGCCTCCTTGTTGCAAGATACAGCAGAAGACGCTCCCCCTTCATCCTCTCTTCCAACAGAGCCTCATTCATGAAGTTTTTATTTGCTTCACTGAGAGGATGGTTTGGGGGGGAAGGTTGCGATCACCTATGCTCCTGTCACCCCACAGACCCCCAAAGCTTGACCCCTGTTGACATCTGACTCACCCTGTCCACTTTTGGATGTACTATATCGGCATAAGATCAGCGCTGCCTCTCTGTCATCCCACTTTGGCCTAGAAGTGATCTCTTCAAGATGTGACGTGCACAGCCTCCCCCTAATGTGATTCCAGTGCACTTTCCCAGTTCCTGACATTGCTTGACTCATACTGTGACATTCTGACTGTCTTTGACTCACCTATTGCCAATACTTACCAATCTTTTGACTTTGCTTACTGATTCTTCGCTTTTTGGCTTACTTATCCTTACCAATGCTTACCAATGCTTTCCAAGACAATTACCCATCACTTACATTCCTTACTCATCAGTTACCAATCACTTACCAAGTGTTTGCACCTTGTTTTCCATAGGCAATGCCCCTGTACTGTATATAAGTCACTGTACTTAGGTAGCAAAAAAAGAAGACATCAGAGAGCCCCTCTTGCTCACAATTTATCATCTCTCAGTAAATCATTCATCAGCTTCGATAGTTGAGACTTTATTAAGGGTCTAGCTATCATCTACTTTGCTTATCATCATCTATCATCCATATACTTCACTCCAAGCCCTCCCTGAGCTCAGTACAGCTTAGGACATTGAATTAAGTCACCATCCATCCTTCTGTAGGCTGACAGCAGTCTACCCTATCGCTTTCTATCACATTCTTGCTCCCTCTTTGTCAGGAGCACCCCCAACCCTCAGCACTCATCTTTGAGTGTTGTAGCTCGCAAAAACCCTCCCAAAGAACAGGTTCTACCATCTAGGTACCGCATAGGCACACCACCACTCGCTTTCATTGTCTTTTGTGTTGGTTTTCACCACTGAACCTCACTTTGACTCACAGCAGTTTAGAGAAAGAGAAACAAGCTGGTGGATGAATCAATTGATGACCAGCAATCATGCATACTACGAGCAGCAAATGGCATGCTGGGAATGGAACAACAGGTATGGTCCGGAAAGTCATTTACTCTGTGCATTCACACTCTCTCAGGAATCTATCAGCAATGGGTCATGCACTCCAAGACCACTCACATCAGTACAGGAGCAAGCCAATGAAGCAGAGGTGCCAGTGGCCTCTGAATGTCATCTATGTGTGCCTTCAAAACTTTGCATTCCATTTTTGTGCTCTCATACTCACACAGGATGGGTCACAGAAGAAGAAAAGGGATGATGTGTCCCTTGGACTACAAGTGAGTTGTAGATGTACTTATTGTGTATGCCAGCCAGTGTTCTCATGTAGTTCATGCAGGACTTGACTGATGAGGAGGACAATGCAGAAACACAGTCATCTGTGATCATGCAAGACAACTTCCCACCACAATGTCCATGCATATATTGCAAGGACAAGGTCCCATCCAGAATGTCTCAAGATCTTTTTGCAGCATTACAAAGATACATTTCCATGACCCAAAAACAGCATGGGCATAACTTCGAGACAGTCCAGTTAGGAGCTCAGATCTGCACCATGATCAAAAGGGAGTATAGGAAATACAAACAACTCAAGATTGCAGTGAAAAAAGGTTGGCCCATTAGCATGATTGACTTCAAGCAGATTCCAGGGCATATTGTCAAGTGGCAAGACCAGCTAGATCTGATTCTTCGTAACAGGAGCCTCCGTGAGCAGCAGCATGTCTGGAAGTGTTTTGAGGCTGACTTGGTTGAAGATGGGTGGACATTGGAAAAGCTAGCTTGCATGCAGAACTCAGCACTGTGTTCTGGATTGGCAATTCTGGACCACTTGCATGCTGGATAGTATGTCCCTAACATGCAACTCACTTCTTCAACTGTGCAGAAACTGATGTAAACACTGAGCAGTTATGGAAACAAGGGAGCTGCAATCATCGAGCACACCCTCATTGCCCTGTTCCTGGCATCAGCAGAGTTGACTGCAGCAATACAGCCTCTACCACTCACACAGTTCATGACATACTTTATGGTGCCCTATGTAGCGACCTTGCTGATTGCAGATGATTACAGTCCCACAACAGTTGTCAAGGTGCACAAGATCATGGTTGCAAGTAGCAATGCGGGTTCCCTCATCCACCCTGCAAATGATGATGATACAGGGTTGGAGGAGATATTTCATAGAAACATTGTCACCTTTTGACTAAAGCGACTGGAGCTCCTGACACATGAAGCGACAAGTGATACCTGGGATGCTGCTCAGGCTCTGCTGGAACTCCAAGGGCAAATGCAGAAGGCATCTCCTACTCCATCATCCTGTGTAGGCTGTGCCTTGACTGACACCATTCACCTTAGCCACGACCTTGCCTCAGAGTTAAATTACTTGTGACAGATGATGATTCCAATCAAGCTGCCAACAAGTTACATTCAGAGCAGGTGAAGGTTAACATTCACTACACACTTTATCCCACTAACATTGTGCCTTCCTGACACTACTAACCTTACAGACCACAACAGTCATGCTGAGCAGCAAGTCCCAATCAACAGTGCCACCAGTGGCCACTGCATGTGTACTACTTTCAATGCTTCCAATGTGTTATACTGATATAGATATCACCACTTACACAGGTCCAGCAGCACACCCCAAATGCAAGCATAGGTCAAACTGCTGGACTCATCACATCAGTGAGTATAAGGCAATTCAGTTGTCATACCCCCATCACTGTCCTTCCTGCACTCATGACTCATGTGTGGTCAAATGTACAGGAACATGCTAAGGCGAATTGCACTACTCAATGTGAGTCAAAGTGTGGTTCAGTGGTGAAAACCAACCAAAACCAACACAAAAGACAATGAAAGCGAGTGGTGGTGTGCCTATGCGGTACCTAGATGGTAGAACCTGTTCTTTGGGAGGGTTTTTGCGAGCTACAACACTCAAAGATGAGTGCTGAGGGTTGGGGGTGCTCCTGACAAAGAGGGAGCAAGAATGTGATAGAAAGCGATAGGGTAGACTGCTGTCAGCCTACAGAAGGATGGATGGTGACTTAATTTGATGTCCTAAGCTGTACTGAGCTCAGGGAGGGCTTGGAGCAAAGTATATGGATGATAGATGATGATAAGCGAAGTAGATGATAGCTAGACCCTTAATAAAGTCTCAACTATCGAAGCTGATGAATGATTTACTGAGAGATGATAAATTGCAAGCAAGAGGGGCTCTCTCTGATGTCTTCTTTTTTTGCTACCTAAGTACAGTGACTTATATACAGTACAGGGGCATTGCCTATGGAAAACAAGGTGCAAACACTTGGTAAGTGATTGGTAACTGATGAGTAAGGAATGTAAGTGATGGGTAATCATCTTGGAAAGCATTGGTAAGCACTGGTAAGGATAAGTAAGCCAAAAAGCGAAGAATCAGTAAGCAAAGTCAAAAGATTGGTAAGTATTGGCAATAGGTGAGTCAAAGACAGTCAGAATGTCACAGTATGAGTCAAGCAATGTCAGGAACTGGGAAAGTGCACTGGAATCACATTAGGGGGAGGCTGTGCACGTCACATCTTGAAGAGATCACTTCTAGGCCAAAGTGGGATGACAGAGAGGCAGCGCTGATCTGATGCTGATATAGTACATCCAAAAGTGGACAGGGTGAGTCAGATGTCAACAGGGGTCAAGCTTTGGGGGTCTGTGGGGTGACAGGAGCATTGGGGATCGCAACCTTCCCCCCCAAACCATCCTCTCAGTGAAGCAAATAAAAACTTCATGAATGAGGCTCTGTTGGAAGAGAGGATGAAGGGGGAGCGTCTTCTGCTGTATCTTGCAACAAGGAGGCAAGATGTGCATCATACTTGTCATGGATGCAATCAGGGAGAGTGGAGAACAGTAGATTATACTGTAGCTGTTGCAATTTTGGAAGAATGACGGATGAGACTGGTATGAAGATGTTGCAGGGGGCAGGGAGGAAGGATCCATATGCTTCTTGGACTGGAGAGACTGAAACAACCACATAAGACCTTTCCAAGCGAATGACAGACCTGAGGTGACCAAAGAATGTCCTCCTGGAGGTCATACTGACAAAAAGAACATGCTGTCCAAGCTGGATGGGCTGAGAGGGGGCAGATGAGGGTGGGATGTACCAGGATGCTTCAGGACGGAAGCTGGTAGGAACTCCTGGTAGATATATGTAGCCATGGTCCCTAGCAAAGGGGACAAGCGAAATGACTGATGTGGAGGCAGCCATATCAGAAGAATTAGCGAAATGAGCATCTTTTGGAGGGAGTGCTGTAGAAACATGTGGAGTGCGCAAATCCTTTCCAATCCTGGAAGGTAGGATCGCATGGCTGAGCACTACAAGTGAGTGTGGGAATGGTTTCGGTGTCTGCAGAACTGGTGGAGATACGTTGAAAACTGGAATGCCGTACACGGGCGCTTAAGAATTTTACTGGCACTTAACTTGCCTCCTCCTTTTTCTTTGGCATTGACAACCTGTTCTTGTGTGAGGGATGACTGCTGACATTGCTGGCTGTCCTTCTTCGCATGAGGGCTATGGTCTTCACCTCCATTCATCAGCTACATCCATGTCCACCTCACCAAACACCTTTGGTGTGTGACATCGATCAAAGACTTGGTGAGGCCAACCATGACAGAACATTCATAACTAGGCTGTGCCTTGTCAATCCACTCTCATTTCCTTTTAGCTAACTTATTTGAACACTTTCAAGACTGTTTATGCACTTTCATCAGAACTCAACACCACCTCACACCTCTTGGACTTCTATGCACCCAGCTATGTGTATTGTTGATTCCCCAGCTGCACTGTTTATGCACTTTCATCGGAACTCACTGCCACCTCATGCTGCTTGGACTCCTATGCACCCAGCTATGTGTATTGTTGATTCCCCAGCTGTGCTGTTTACACACTTTCATCAGAACTCACTTCCACCTTGTGCTACTTGGACTTCTAAGCACCCAGTAATCTGTATCATCAATTCCCTAGCAGCACTTAATGTCAATGTGCTGTCTAATCAATGTTAATTTTGCAAGTGAAACAGTACTTTTGTGACTGATGATAAGTGAGCTCTTGACTGAAAATCAGTGCCATTGTGAGTAAAAATCAGTGCCTTCTTCAATGGAAATTTCCGGAAAAAAAGTGCCTAACATGACTGGAAATCAGTACCATTTTGACACTGACATCAATGACACTGATGAGTGGCACTGGTTATTAGTAGCAAAAATGAAATATCAGTGCCACAATTTGGCACTGATTTTCATCGCGTGGAACTGATATGCGGTGCTTTTGGGACTATTATACAGTACATGCGGCACTTGTTTTCAGTGCGTTTACTTCCCTCGGTGTCTGCCTAGCAGATGAGAGGTGAAATTGGAGAGGTCATACACCCTACTATCTGGAAAACGATCCACCTAGATCATGGTATGCCGACTGTTTATGCCCCCAGAAACAAGGCATCAGCTCACGTTACTTGCTCATACTTCAAGTGGCTAAACCGGAAGCTGGACAGCGATGCTTATCGCGAGCTTGACCATATATGAGGTGTGTTCACCGCGAGGGTGTGCGCTCTGAGCTGAAGGCTTCAGAACATACATATGCATATTAACAGCGATAGACGTTGGAGAGCAAGTTAAAAGCAAGTAGGGAGAACGGGCTGGTAGAATTGGCAAGAATATGAGTTCATGGAATTCCTATAATGGTCGACAACGGTGAACGGTGCGACTGGCTCGTCACTTGGTGTGGGAGATCATCAATGTCATTGTATCCTCTTGAGGCTGCCGGGGACCAACCAAGTCAACGCGTCGCCTAGAGAAGATCTGAAGGTCTTATAGATTTCCTTCATCTGTTGCCAGAGCCAAGAGAATCGAGAGTAGGGTGGCCTCGCAACATTAGTATCGTGCAACTGTCTCTCCGCCTCCACCAATTTTTCTTCGGTCAAGACGGCATCTTCCCCGACCAACCTGTTTACGATGTCCAAAGCAGACCCCTGGGTGTTGAAAAATCGAAATCGTTCGTGATGCACATTTGGGACGATGGGTAAGCATTCCCCTAGTTGCGGGACCCAATTCGGTGTTGCTTCTTTATCCTCTTGTTCATCCCACCAAGTAGTCACTAACTGCACGTGCTGTGCAGCTTTGTCACCGCATAATCGACGGAATTGGTCGAGGTTCTCGCGTGCTGTCCTAGATATGTGATCGTCGGTTACACGATGTGTGTAAATGACCCCCGTGATCTTCACGTCTTCAAAGTACCTGTTGTATATATACGTGAGCAAGGGGCAATTTGCGGATTCAGCGCTTACTTGTCATGTAGCCAGTTAGCAAGTTCCCGGAGGATATATTGGGTTCGCCAGGAAGTGTCGTCAAATCCTGGGGTGTCAACGAGGACACAGCATCTTCCACAAGGGAGGTCTAACGTCAATTCCCGAATGCCATGCATACGAGAAATGAGCTTGTCTGCCTCACGCCCTTCCTCGCAGTTTGCGAGTTTATTGATGAACTACCAAGAAAATCAGCAAAAAATTAGGCTCGAGGATTTTGTAACCTACGTTACTTATTCCCGACCTCCTAGGGCCCATTACTCTGTGAACGAGTGCATGTTAATGTCGAAAAACTTTGAAGCAAGTCACGTGTTACGCACACGATAACAATGTCATTTCCTAATCAGTAAAAACATAGTTGCTATGTCATTTCGACGTCACCAAAAAAAGAAGTACAAAACACGCACTGGGTGGAAGCTGGCGGGGTGGTGTCATCGGTTTCCATTCTGCACAATGTAAAGCACGTGTACTGACCTCCCTAGTTTCTTTCACGGCATCCTCTGCTCCGATGCGCAAAGCTGGGTTCATCCTCCAGCAACGCGAACACAGGGCCCACCATTTGTCTGTCATGCGGGCCAGAGTATCCTTATCGGAGGGTCGTTCTGGCGGTCTCGAGAGTATTCGTGATTGAATGGCACCGATATTGGTCAGGTTATGATAGGGGAGTTTCCGGGTGAAGAGCTCCTAAAAAAGTGCTGTCATCGCAAGCTTGATCACAGGGAAACGGCTGCTTGACACACCAATGCTGTCATTCCGAAAGCCCAAATATCACCTTCTACGGTGGGTTGGGGGTCCTCTGTGGGCATCACACTCACCAGTTCCGGAGCCATCCAACGCAATGTGCCACCAGCCAGAGGACTTGTGGTCATAGCGAATGCCGAGTTGTAGAGAAAGGAAAGTCCGAAATCTGTGAGAACGGCCCGGCCGTCATCGGTGACCAGCACGTTTTCCTGTCTAGCATATGAACAATTGGATTGGCAAAGTCCGTCACAGGAGGACTTACACCTCTCAAACTACCATGAACTATCGGACCATCTGGATGACTATGTAGGTAACGGAGACCAAGAGCGATGTCTTTGACCTGAACCACGCCTAATCAAATATGCAAGAAAATCACATCTTGCAACTTACGAGCGGGCGCGGGTCGTTGTCTCGTTCTTGTACATAGCGATTGGCATTGCCTCTTTCCACCCAATTAGTTACGATCGACACCGCGAGATCGAAGTCGACAGTTATCCCAAGTAGGCCGAGGATATTTGGATGCTTCAGCTTTGACCAGATGGATGCTTCCCCCAATATTCGCTGGACGACGATAAGTATTGCAAAGAGTATCATCCGAAATCACTACCTTAATAACGCTCTCATCCACTTGTGGACCGTCAAGGGCAACTTTTATTGCTACAATCCTCCCTTCTGGATGCAACTTTCCACGATACACCAAAGCATTGCCTACTCGGAGACATGTCGTTGGATCTCGTTCTATGCGCCCGTCAAGGTTGAGAGCATACTTGCCGGCCCCTTCAGCCAGTTGGCGAAGAAATTGCTGTAGTTCCATTGTGTCCCGCTGTCGATGTCAAACAAAATCTGCTGCCTGTCAATACCATTGCAGACTATCCGAGGATGAGGGATACCAACCGTTGGTTGGACGAGGTTTTAGACCTTGGCCTATTATTTATGCTAGACACGTGTAGTCGCCACAAGAGGGTGTGCGCACCTCATGGATGAAAACTTACTCCCTTACTGAATTGAGTGCTAATATCCGGTTCATATAAGCATAATAGGAATTCAAGTGTATACGATGTTCTATGATAGACTGCAGCCTTGCGTACAATCGCCAATAGGACTCACTTATTTGAGATGCCCTTCTGTGGGCGCGGTACTAAGCTTCAAGATACGGCACACAATGGTCATAATGGTTGATCATCTTGGGTCAGCTTTTGCAAACTGTTTCAGTAGTGTTTGCAGCGCCACCTCAACTCCGCTGCACACACACGTCTGAGAAAAAGAACAGGTCATATCCACTAATATGACATGCGACCCTTGTTTCACCAAGGGCTGGCAAACGTATTGTGAGATCACTCAATAGTAATCTCCTCGGCACTCGGCTCGAGGCTGCCACACTTAAAATGCATGGCCGGCACGTGCCATGTGAAGGGATGATCTCGATCAGTGGTTGCTATAACTGAAAATTTACCCGGCCCCTCCCCGCGGGTCCTATCCTTCTACTTTGACTACCCTTATCAATGTTGTTTATTCTGTACTCTGAAACACCAGTTCAGTGACTGCTAGGCGGCGATCGCCACTGTTGGGCGAACCATAGCCCACTGACAGACGGCGCTCACTAGTCCTCTTATGTAAGCGGCAAGTGATACTGTAGGTAAGAACGTATCCGTACACGTTGCAGAGGGCCATCAAAATTCAACATATGACTTATCACCTATGCACGTTACTAGGCTCATGAAAAGTCCTCAGGGCACGTTGGACGTCCACAATCATTAAGAAGTTGGCGGTAACTTCTGGTGTTTAACTTAGGTTTGATACGACCATTGATGCGGACTCCTAGGACAGCCAACCTTGATGGTCGGTTATCAGTGAGCTTCCGTTGGCGCAACTTCTATCAGTCTACCAAGCAATGCCATCGGTTCTGCAAAGCTCCTGCCTTGAGGCCGCGCTTAGATACCAAGCACCGAGCCTGTCGTGCTGTACACGCATCATTTTCATGGTATCAGACCTTGAGCACAGCAGCCATCGAAAAATGGACGACCCGTGGTCTACAAGGGTCTGCTTGTGCAGTAAGGTGAGGTTCCCGCTCTTAGACCTCGAGACATCGTAATCAATTAGATAAACAGACATATATACTTTATTGGGACTTGGGATGACCTACTCTACTTCGTAGGCGTATGCAGGAGAAGTGGACGACACTTCGAGAGGTATTACTACATTTCGATCCACCTCGAACTGAGGTCAGTTAGACGGCAACACCATCATGGCCTTACGACCGCTACACTGGGTATGGCATGCAGGATGAGTGAACATGGGTATGTGATGTGCGTGAAATTCCCACAACCTTACCACTGATACCTTCACTTCCAGTGTTGGCACAGGTGTGATTGCCAGCCCGTGCTTTTAACACGAGGACATGATTTGCTTCTCGCTCAAGAATTGCTGTTACAGGGGTCCATCAGATGTATCATATCCATGATGCAGCCGGCTGTCTATTTCTGCACACCTGGGAATGGATATCACACTCCCAGTCTCGCAGTCAGGGTGTTGATCTTGTTGGAGATGACTACTCGCCTCTCCATCAATGGACAGCTTGGCTGATCGAAACCCTGGGTTTTGCAAATGAATGGCTGAAAACAAAAGGTTCTATGCTTTACCACCCGTAACACACGGAGAACTCAAGTCGGAGAACCACACGGACGATGATTTGAAATGCACGCTGCACTTTCTACACTATTCGTATCGAATGGTGTTTCCAAGCGCTTAGAGCTGACCAGGGTCCACAGTGGTTCACTAAAAGGACCAGGGTGCTTGGCAGTGTGTGGGGTAAGATTCACAGATTTAGGCGGCAGATCCTGGAAGTCTCGGTGTATCGAATCTGTGAAGACTGAAGTATTTTACCCGGAGGTGGTACTTAGTCATTCGGCAGATGGGCGATGAGTGCGGTACGGCAGGCTCAAAGCGCTCGTGAGTAAGCCATTGAAGATTGTCAAAACACATGGCAACGCTGGCTCACTGAGATATCCTCACCGGAGATCTCTACAGCTTGGCACTAGTAGCCTCATGTCTGATGGCTTGTGTTCGAGCCACATCGATAGCATTGGGGTTGTGGTTGTCATGTGTGAGTTAATTCCATGGATTTTTGTTGTTGTTATGAACACTGAGATCTTCCAGGGCTTCGATTACCCAACGCCAGATGCTGATCAATCCATTCTCATTGTCTGATAGCGTGTGCTACACGCGAGCAAGAGTCACTTGCATATAATACCAGCTGAACCTACTGCAACTTCAGCACACATTCCGACCGCCATCACTCATCGATCAATGGGCCCCACCAGCGAGGTAAACCCAACTCTTCTCCCAATTGCCAAACGGGCCCTCAGGTATACCATAAACCTTGATGGTCGAATAAAACGAGATCGCCCATCTAATAGGGGGGGTCAGGCCTTGATATCTCGTGGCATATTGAAGCCAGCAGACGGGAGTGCCGTGATAGTGGCGGTGAAGACTGCCATTGGCGTGCCAAACGAGGAGACTGCGAAGGTAGTGCTTCCGACCGGCGACGTCTCCCATGTTGATGATCAGCTAGCGAATGTTCCAGGAGGCACACACCTGGTCGAAGCTCAAGCACCCAAATGTCCTCAGCATCCTTGGAATAACCTTAGACTTTGGTTTCACAGTGTCACTAGTAACTCAATGGATAGATGGAGGTAGTGCCTTTCACTATGTGCAGAAACCAGACAAGGATCCTCGTCCTCTTGTAAGTTGGAAGGTGTAGTTCTAACTGCGTGTCTAATGGGGTATGGTTCAGATCAAAGACATTGCTCTCGGACTTCGCTACCTACATAATCACCCGGGTGGTCCAATAGTCCACGGTGACTTAAAAGGGGTAGGTCTCATTGTTAATGAACTTGGCAGTCTACGTATTACTTGCGAGACAGGACAACGTGTTGATCACCTTTGATGGTCGAGCTCTTCTTACAGACTTTGGGCTTTCTGTCCTTGAGAATTCTTCGTTCAGCATGACCGTAAGCCGTCAAGCTGGGGGCTCATTACGTTGGATGGCCCCGGAGTTGGTAAATTCCTTGGCCTCTAAAGACCCCAGCTTCAACTTGGAAGGTGACATCTGGGCTTTTGGGATGACGACGTTGGTGCGTCAGGACCTTTCTCCTGTTGATCAAATTCGCCAAGCAATATTTTTACAGGAACTCTTCACCCGGAAACATCCCCACTGTAACCTGACCAATCGCGACTCCATTCAAGCCCGGATACTCAAGGGGCTACCAGAACAACCCTCCATTGAGGATACTTGTTCTCGTATGACAGGTGAATGGTGGAACCTATGCTTGCGTTGCTGGAAGAAACCTCCGTCTTCGCGCATAACAGCGGAAGACGTTGTGAGAGAAACTAGGGAGGTCAGCACACGTTCTTTATATCATACACAATGACAATTGGTGATATCACCCCACAGCTGCCGCCCAGTGCGTGTCTAGTATTTTTTTTGGAGAGTCCGAAACTAAATGCCGGTTTGGCTTACATAATCAGGAAATGACATTGTTATCGTGTACGTGCCTTGCGTGCAAGCCTTTGAATACTCACTTCACTCGTCCTCAGGGTAATGGGACCTGCGGGATCAGGGAAAAGCAACGTAAGCTAAAGAATTTTCGTATCACGTACTTACCTGGTTCCTTGACAACGTGCTTCGCAGTTCGTCAGCAAACTCGCGGGCTGTGAAGAGGAAGCTGGCAAACCCATTTCTCCCACGCAGGGTATTCGGGAGTTCGTAATGGATATCTCTCGTGACAAACGCTACGTATTTGTGGACACGCCGGAGCTCGACAATGCTTCCGAATCGGACCAAGATATTCTTAGAAGGGTTGCTGAGTGGCTACGAAACAGGTAAGTCTTCGTCCCTTCACCCTACGCCACTTGTGCATATGCAGAACAGGTATTTGCAACACGTGAAGATTACAGGGGTTATCTACACACATCGCACAACCGACAATAGCATGCCTACCTTGGTGCGTGAAAACCTCACAAAGTTCTGTGAGTTGTGCGGGGAAAACGCTGCACAGCGCGTACGATTGGTGACTGCAAGGTGGGATGAAGAAAGTGATGCAGGAAAAGTACTGAGCTGGGTCTCGCTGTTGAAGGGGGGGTTGTGGAAACCTCCTACCGCAGCAGATGCCCGACACGAACAATTCGTCAATACGCAGAACTCAGCATTAAATATCGTAAATGGATTGGTGGGGCAAGACGCTCAACTGACCTCTGAAGAGGTGAAAGGCGCAGAGATGCAGTTGAACGAGATTAGTGTTACGGGTACAAGGATATCGTCAATTCCCCAGTGGTTTGGCTCGTGGTTTTCTACGAGGAGCCCTGTCTGAGAGGGAGCCGACATGTTGATTGTGGGATTGTCCCGGGTTATTATAGTTAGGTTCTGACTGAAAGTGACTGTATTCATCACCTTCGATACTTCTGACAGTATGTAACTTGCTTCTGGAACAATGGCTGTTACATTAATGGGATGCATACCGTGAGCCTAGGCCTTGCCTTACTGTTGCCTTGCGCTATCTTTCCTGCTCTTTCGTCGTGCTGTTCAGCTTTGTCAGCAACAAGCAATGGCGTTCCTGAAGCTACGGAAGTCTTCTGCATCTTTACACACCAAACACTCGCTCACCATGCTCAAATTTGCTCTGTACTTGTGTCTTGATTTAGCATAACAGGGACAATCAGTGATTGGCTTGTGCTGGATCACTTTCCGGTCACTCTTTTAGGGCATCACAGTGGGGGGACAGAAGACATAACTGGCTTTCACGATGTTGCACAGATCGAATGTAAAACCTCTTTCCAGCCGGGGAGAGGTTTCGCACACCGTCCAGGGGGGCACGACTTAATGCCATTCTTCGTTTCGATACGCCAATTAGAATATAATATGCCGTTAATGTGCACAGCTAGAAGCTTCGCAATCATAGATAGATGTGTAGACGCGTTAAAGTACATGGACATGGAGTGGAATTGTAACTGACTTGTCTGCTACGGCGGGAATTATTGACAGTGTTGGACCAATCCAAATCGGACTTGAGCGCCAGTTGAGCGACCGCATTGCATGCCCGATTTCACCTGAACCAAAAATCGCCTGAAGCGCCAGACCTCGACATTTTTACAGAAGAGCGTACCTGCAAGTTTGGGCGCAAGTCGTACTGCTTGGTCCTACTGTCGGGCCGGACGACGACCTTGCGTAACGGCGCTGGTTTCTGGTCCATCTGGGGCTTAGTTTGCGAGGACGTCACCAGTTCGATCGTATGCTGGGTGTCCACAAGTCCCCTTGATGCAACGCAATTACTCCGATAACGAGTCTTGTGGTTCCCGAAGCACTCGCTGGATGGCAACCAACTACCGCGCAAATAGCAGTCTCTTTGAGAACATTAACTTAATAACCACATTTCGGCCTACGTGGCACTATCGCCGCAGCCGTCCCATCTGAATCTTTGGAACCCCGCAGTATTACCCCACGAATCTGGGCCTCGTTCTATCCACCTGCCGAGGTCTACGGCAGACTTGCTAATAGACCATTCAGCAAGTTGGCGGAGAAGCTACCTTCTCTCCATGATGATACGGCCCGATTTACTCCAGATGACTAATGGGCTTACACGCACGTTGAACATCGTGGATGAATTTGGCGCCTAGGCACCTTATCAGACTCATGACAAGACCTTTAGGTACGTTGAACGCCGGCGGTCGTGGATGTCCTGGTGTTGACTTCCGGAGTGTAACTTCATGAGGCACGAAACCTCCTGGGGCAGCCAACCTTGATACATGACCAGTCGGCAGGAGGTTTTTGTGGGCCCAGCTTCTGCCAGTGTACCAAGCGATGCCGTCGGCCCTGCAAGGCTGCCGCCTCGAGGCCGCGCTTGCACTAAGCACCGAGCCCGCCGTGCTGCCCACACGCACCATTTTCATTTATTAAATTGATATCAAATCGTGGGCACAGGTACAGTGCAGCCTTCCAAGAACGGTGGACCCGTGGTCTAATAGGACCCGCTTATAACAAGGTGGGGTTCCCGCTCTGCACCACGAGGTATCGCAACCAAGTAGATAAACTGACTTCAGGACGCTTGGGATGACCTTACAATACTCGCAAGTGTATAAAGTGTATACAGGAAGCTTACAGGTAATCAACCTCGCAAGTGCTTTGGGACTCGGAAGGTACGCATAGTTCGATGACGCGCCGACATATTGAAGCGTAATGGACCTCACAAGTGAACGAGGTCGGCAAACATTTCATTCAATCGTGTTGCTACTTTGAAAACTTCGTCGCGCTTCACGCGATCGAACTCCACTGAACTGTCGCAAATTTTGAATCGAAACACCCGACCCACCTGAACTAAGTTCAGCTGGGCAGCAACCCTATCAGGAGCTACGACTGCCACATTGCAGAGCGCGGCACGTAGAACAAGGAAACATGGTGAGTGATGTGGAGAAGGGGTCCCTGTATTTTGAAATTCATAAAATTCCCGCACGTACCTCCGCTTCCAGCGGCACCGGTATGATTGCCAAGCTGTGCTTCTAACATGAGGACACGATCTGCTATTCGATCGAGAATTGTTATTATAGCAGGCTGCCACCAGACATGTCATATCCACGATGCAGTCAGCCGCCTTTTTTCTGCACACATGTGGATCATAGTAAGTCACGGATATTGCGCTAGTAACACACCTCAGAGTCACTCGGATATAAGTAGTACCAGCTGAACCCACTACAAGCATTCGATGGAAACCAATCGTCAAACAAGCGATATTCTTTCCGCAATCGCCGAGCGGGCCCGCAGGTATGCTATCAACCTTGATGGCCAGATAGAACGAGATCCTTCCGCAAGTACTAGGGGAGGTTATGGTATGATATATCGTGGCACGCTACTTGCAGGGGGGAGGGCCGTGGCAGTAAAGACTGCCCGTGGTATTCCAGACATAGAGACTGCCAAGGTAGTGCTGTTGGATGGCTACATCTCCCGTATTGATCGCCATCCAGCGAATGCTCAAGGAGGCACATACGTGGTCGAAGCTCGAGCACTCTAATATCCTCAACATCCTTGGAATAACCACAACCTTTGACCACACAGTGTCACTAGTATCTCCGTGGAT
>NW_026260972.1:0-38521 GCF_024613125.1 Pisolithus orientalis | reverse complement strand
TACTCCCCAATTAGAGGGCCCTATCCTCCTACCTTTTCCGATATTGACCACAAACGTACCGGGAATAGGTGGTACATCAATCCAATCCCCAGTAAGGTTCTGAACTTGGAGACCTGGATGTGGAGAAGCTTGGAGAAGCTTTGAACGGGATGCGTCTAAGATACCACCGAGAACAACATTCGAAAGAAAACAGGTTCTCACGAAAGTCAAAAACCCGGCGTCGTAGTGAGGACCTACTCCTTGATCGGTAAGTGAGCCGTTATTGGCTGGGTATTTCACCACCTAAAATGGAGTGAAGGTGAGCCTCCGCAGTCTCGAATGCGGGCGCGCTACGAAGGACTTGACCGTCCCTTTCCCCTGTGCTGCATGCACTCGGCTGAGTCATAGAACTTGGCAAGCGCGTCGGAGGGAAGCCCAAAGGCCTCTGCTAGCAAGCTTATGAAATAGTAACTTAGAGCCTGCACTTGCAATAAGTAATCTTCCATGACCCGGCGAAAGCCGGGGATAAGGTCCTCGTCTGGCCACTGTGAATTTAGGGGAAATGAGATGCCTAGCTCGGACCAAGAAGACGAAGCTACCCATACCTGACTAGGACCCCAAAGCCTCAAATACTCTAGAGCACCTGGCCGCCACTGAGTTTCGTGAGGGGTGGCAAAGTCAAACTGCTCCCGATAGTCTGTCTTTCCCTTGGTGAACTCTGCACCAAGTCGTGAGTACCCCAAGAAGTGCGGGGAGTTAGCCATAACGATCTTCTCCTTTGCATGCTGAGGGAGGTCGAATAAGCGGGGAATGTAGTTAACGAGACGATCGATGAGCTCCTTAGAAACGGTGTGATTCTTGAGGTATAAAAAGCCGACGTTGATCAGCGCATGGCGAAGGTGTGCGATGAACTCTGGTCGCTTTGCTTCGTCGGAGATGAAAGCGAAGTCAACAACGGGGATGCTGGAGAAATTGGAAGCCATATTCGATGAGTTTGATGATAGGGAAGTGAGGGGAAGACGAACTACAGCTATATACCTCACTCAATCTGCATGCTCAGTCAGCAACGTACCGTGACGTGGTTATTTGCGGGAACATGGGCATGATGCCATGGTCATCAGGTATAGCGCCATCGAATGCTATTGGTTGCAGCTAGGTTTGGGTTCTGGTTTCCCCACCGCCAATATTCCAGTGAAGGGGAAGCCCTACTATGATCAGCTAGATCCTCCGGAGTCCTGGCGCTAATTCGCGCGCGCCTTGCTTAGTTCCGGATCCAAAACGAGCGTGAATTCAACGAAGCTGTAGTATACGTGTCTATCTATGACAGGAGTGCTGAGGCGGTGTTCTGTACCATTATTTCACGAGGTCCGCGAGTGTGCGTATTCAACAAGTATATTGGAATTCGCGGAAAGAGTGTGCGTGCTGTGTCCCCGCGGTGATGAGCCCAGGGTACGGTAGGGATGTAGGGTAGGCAGTTGTCAATGCACAACAGAGTAGCGCCGCGGGTGACTCGATATCAACTCGTGGTTCCCTCGGATATTAATGAAAGAATACTGTATGCCACATCGTCATCGACTTGCCCTACCTCGATATTGTTAAGCGAACAAGGACACACCTCGATAAGTTCTGGACGCGCGCCCCGAATAAGGTTCGTGTAGACGAGGTTCGATTCCGAAAAGAACGGCCTCAGACCTGCTGCTTCGAGTTTCTCCCACCACTTCAATACCTTTGCAAAGTCGTTCCATGGCTGATCCTTGAATACATGTATCTCGATTTGAAGCTGGCCAATCGGGAGCGGTTCTCCGCCAAAGCTATCGATGAACGCTTCGAACGAGTCATACTCATTTCCCTCGATGTCGATTTTGAGGATATCGATGAAGTCGTGCCCATTCCTATCCATGAGGGTCCGTAGCGTATACATTTTCGGGTCGTCCACGGGTGAATGGGCGTCTTTGGGGCCAAGTGCATATGGAAAGAAATGTGAACGCTGCTCGAGTTCAGGATCCTCGTCTATCTCTGGGCCGAACTAGAAAGGGATACAGTTGAATCGGTACACCTTTTTTTGATTTTCCTGGACAGGGTGGTGCTTACGGAGTTAACGCTGAAGTCGTATCCATAGAGTTCGCAGCTGCGCGCTGCTTTCATGATATCAGCCTCGAAGGAAGACTCGCCATTGATACCTGTCAGACCAATAAACACCTCGCAGCGTGAAAGGGACGGCGCGCCGTATTACCGAACGAATACATAACGCATTTCCTTTTGTGGATGATGCGCTCTAACCCACAGACCCATTTGCCACCATCTCCCATGACGCCGACGCGTTCCACACGGTGGGGACAGTTGAAAGATGGGAGGAAGAAGTCCCCTGTGAAATGTGAGCATTACAACGACAAGGCAATTCCACAGACGGACGTACAGATAGTGTAGAATTCGCCATGCGAAGGGAATCTATGCAAGATGCTAGTCACTCTCGTCCCAAAGTAGCGCGCGTTATAATTACACACGGGTCGACTTTGCTAGGGGTCGGACCCCACTTTTCAATGAGTTTTGCTCTCCCCTCGAGCATTCTGTTGTAATGGAATTCCTCCACCATCAGTTTCTCGCGCAGCGCACTGTCGGAGAAGGGCAGCGGAAGAGGCAATGGAAGGGACAGGTGGCGGTCGGAGCGGGCAAAGAAGAGGAAAGATATGAATACTAGTACCAGGATGCACAGTGTGAATCGAGAGTTGCGCACGGCGAGCATGGCGACGTGCGTCCAGTTGGCTGTTGAGGTTAAAGAGAGGAAGGAGAGTTTGAGAAATATTGAATGGTTAAGTAGAGAAAAACTCTATCACTCCAATAGTACAACGTACATAATAATAACTGGATAGACTCGAGACAGACCCGCCGTCCATTTCAATTGGCGTGGCCACCGCCAAGTCAGGGACGCAGCTGGGAGAACTTCCAAGGCTCTGCTCTCACGTTCTCGGTCACTCCTTATCCTCCTACAGGTCTCTGATTTTGCAACTACAGAACAAACTCTATGCCCAATGAGTTGTTGAACCTGGGTGGAGCTTAACGTTGGCCCGGCTGTGTGGGCCCCTTTATCCACGCCACAGCACGACTGACAGCTGTGGGACGTAGAATCGAGGGCATACGTGAGGACCATGTCAACAACGAGAGGCCGCCACACAATTCGAGTTGCTGCACGAACTGTAAGTACCACACAACCACCCACTGAACCCCGAGGGCCTGAGGCCCCTCAACGCGACTGGTTGTTCCCCATAACATGTTGTTCTGCCAACTTAATTGTCTGATTATCTAATCACTGTGATCGACAGGGCCTAGATCCGAACATTTTCGATCTCCGCACCAAATTCTAAACTGAGTCTGTGATCAGTGAACGGAGCCAAATTTACAGTGATCACGTGAAGATTAGGTAATCTAAGTCACTTGAACTTCGATCACCTTATCCAGCACAAAGATGATGCACACCTCAATGCCAGGTGTTCAACTGGTTGCATGCACCTAGTACATATCTGGAAGATGCTGCTCCCTTTCCCATGCGTGAGACATCAGCATCTCCACTGTTAACGTTTGCTAAGGTAATTTGCACCAGGATGTGTCCTCTGAAAGTGAACATCCAGGTGACCAGGCGGCTTTGCCAAGAGACATCCCCCTTCTTCAGGGCCTGAATGTCTTCTGTTGACCGTCAAGGTCAAGGGAGACACATTCCCTGAGGTTCCATAGTGTTTGATCATGATATTGTAGTACAGGCTGAGACAAGCAAAGCAAACCACTTGATTATCCAAGTGCAATCTCCATGTGCTTTGGTGACCATGTTGTAAGATCCAACATGCCTGATTAGTGGGTGGGCGACACAGGTGCCAGGTTCATATTGCCTCTATTCCGGTGGCTTTGAGCCTTTGATATCTCCGCCATTTGCTTTGACCCATTGATTTACAAAGCGACGATAGTCCGCAATAGGAAGGCGTGGTTGTCTGCCGTTTCGATTGTCCTTGTGGGTGGACTGGCAAAGCGTCTTCAAAGCGTTATCGTGCAAGTCTTTTTTTTCTACTTTATTTTTGCCTCCGCGTGCTATATAAAAAAAAACAGGGAACGAACTCTGCGTCTGCTCTTTCCTGCCACCAACCTCGGCGAATCTCACTGTTCTCTCCAAAGCTTCACCCACTCAAAAGGATCCCTGAACCAAGCGCCGCGTTCGCATATCTGAATACCGTCCTCTCGCCGCGTTAGACCTGGAAATCATCCTGACATCACCATGCATCCACCTATTCAGACCCCTCACGACAATTACAACCTGAAGATTCCATGGAAGATACTCAACAAGCAACACAATCCACGCAGAGTGCCTCCCAACAGCCTTTGAATGGCCCAGACGCCAACTCTCATCTCTGGGGTTTCCTCCAGCCGTGCGGAAGCCAGCTGCGCCGCATTGACTTCTTCAAGATCGCGCCAACAGTCAGCATCGGGCGTAACCCAGAAGTAAACGAGGTTGTATTACCCGGCGGTCGAGTCAGTGAGTATGCCACACGTGTTTCATGAAGTTAGATGTACCCAACAGATTGCATTGACGCGTTTTTCATTGTGGCTCTCCCTCAGGTAACAGACACTGTCGCATCATCTGGGACGGCAAGGAGGACGAGAAGTCCGCTGTGATCGTAGCGGACTACTCGAGTAATGGTACATGGGTATGTATTTCGTGCAGGCTCGCGTCGCTTTCTCACACACATTTTCCTTGTGACCCAGATCAATGGCGTTAGAATTGGTAAAGACAAGACCGCCATCCTCAAGGAGGGGAATGAAATCGCATTCGGTACACCCCAACCACAACCAGGGAGTCTGGAAGATTATCGTACGTGGTGTTGTCGTTCGTGTCAGCCTCGCTGACCACCTGAATAGGTTTTATATACCGTCATACGGCTGCAGGACCGCCCAAGAAAGGTCTGCACGCATTCTACGATATCAGTCATGAGCTAGGAAAGGGTTCCTTTGCTACGGTGATGAAGGCAATTTCGCGCGCGACCGGTCAATGGTTTGCCATAAAGATGATCCAAGAAAGCCGAATTCGTCGTAATAATGCACAGGAAAACTCACGGAACGTTGATAAGGATCAGAAGGATACTGCGTTTATTCGGGAAATCAGTATCCTTGAGACCCTAGATCATGTCAATATCTGTAAACTCAAAGAAGTGTTTCGCGAAGGGGATAACATCGGTGAGAATTTTGTCCCTTCTTAGCAATGCACAATGGCGTGTTGACGAGTTTATCGGCTTCAGATCTCGTCTTGGAGTATGTGGACGGGGGTGACCTCCTCGAATTCATTCTCAGACACGGTGGCCTTGGTAAGTTAACTGGTCATATTATCTTCCATGTAGTTGATCTCTTCCCATCTAGATGAGCCCATAGCTATCCATCTCACACGGCAGATCTGCGAGGCACTTGCTGTGAGTCCTCTTTCTGTTCTATGTATGGTATCGTGTGGCCTGAATTCCGCCCCATTTGTAGTATATCCATGGTAAAGGGATCGCACATCGAGATCTTAAGCCTGAAGTGAGTCGCATAGACATGTTGCGACCTAATCCTGTCTCATGAAATATGACCGACAGAACGTCCTGTTGACATCTGACAACCCTCCCATCGTCAAAGTCGCAGACTTTGGTCTCGCCAAAGTTGTCGATAGCCTTACTTTCCTTAAAGTGAGTGTTTCGCGCACGACTTCATCTCATGCTGATTCTGCTGCCCCAGACGATGTGTGGCACACCAAGCTACCTTGCGCCTGAAGTCGTTACGCAGAATAGTGACGAAGGTTACAGTCATCTCGTCGATAGCTGGAGCGTCGGTGTCATCGTATTCTCTATGTGAGTTTTCACTCTCATATGTGAGACGCCCCGGTGACATTTCACCTTTTGTGTTCAGGTTAACCAGTTCGAGTCCGTTCGTTGAAGACGAAAACCAGCGTGACATCAAGATCCGCATAGCGGAGCGTGTCATTGATTGGAGTACACTCGATTGCGCAGGGGTGAGCGAACTAGGTGAGCTACTTCAACGTTACAGAACACATGGACCAACGCATTCTTCGGACAACAGCCAAAGACTTTATCCGCCAGCTCCTCGAATACGATCCACAGAAACGTCTCTCGCTCTCTGCAGCGCGGGGACATCCATGGCTGAATCGGACCTCAGAAGGGTCCCATCATGGGCACCGAGAGATCCGCGAAGATTCGTCTATCCTATCGCTTGATCCCGCCGATTCTTCCTTGACATCTCTCGCCGATGAAGACATCGCCTCGATGGACGCCGCGATACACAGCGATGAAATTGATGCCGATGGCCACGGTGGTATGCACACGAAATTGGAACGGCTTCAGCTAAATCAGCAGCACCGCAACGGCAAAATTGCACTCCAACGACGAAGCCAGGTTCTAGCCGATGCCGCGGAACACGACAAAGAACTACTTGAACCATCATGGCAGATGTTGAATGCGGCGGGTGCTTCGCCGCCGTCTCGTGTGGGGAAGCGGAAGCTAGGGGCTGATGCTGAATCGAGCGGAGATGGCGAACAGGGGCGGGGCGGAGGGGCGGAGGCTGGCGGTTGGAATCTCGATGGCGTCGCTCCGAATGGTAGGGGAAACATAGATGGTCAACCACATGACGGAAAGAAAAGAATTAATGCTGTAGGCGAGTCGGGACGCAATGGAAAAACTACCCGTGCAACGAGAGGGAGAGGGCGTGGCGGTAAGTCGCGGTTGCACGAGGCCGCTGCGGGCATGGTAATTGAGGAGGAACATATGGACCAGTGCGAGGTTCCGACCCCTCCACAGAAACCAAGGAGATCTTCTCGTCATTCGCCAGCGAAGATGGCGCGCAGGGCTTAGCCCTTTGCCCTCCTATCTCATTCCACTTTTTTTGACTTCTTATCCATTGATTCAATAGTGATGTATGCTCTCAACCTCACACTCTCGTTTAATTATCGTTTTGTGTTGCCCATTCTTACGTCCTTGGCTTGGCTTACACTCCCATATTCCTCTATCTAGGTCGCACCGTTCATATGGTGACCACAGATCTATACGTATATGTACATGATCATGATGGATGAATGAATGAAGTATCTGTATTATCCAGATCGCGGTGGTGGGTTTGTGCAGCTGTCTGATTCAAGGCTTGTATTCGTGAATGTAGATCCGCTAGCAACACTCGCGATCACCACATGATTTTAGGGTCGAGACGTCAAGCGGACCACTACTCTCGCCATTAGTCCCCGTCAGGGCCCCATGAGCTCAAGCTGTCGGCTTCAGGGCCGACGCCGCTCGTGACCAAGAGATATATGTCTCCAGCTTAAACTTCCGAATAATTAATATACTAGGCAAAATTGAGGTCGGGCTCATTGGGCGAGACTTGAAAATTGTTCCACCTATGCGAACAGGTTCGCTCGAGTCCCTGAAACTACCCGACGCAGTGGGGTGCATGCGTGCAGATCTCGGGGGCAAGTTTCCAAGATCCCCTCCGCAACCTAAGTCACATCAGCTGCCTTCGGACCGGGAGCTGCGAACAAGGCGTCGAACACACTGACATGCGTTCGATACGGCGACGACGACGGATGGATGATGGTGCAATCAACCTTAAGGGTCGAGAGTTCTGCAGTCCTGCGGATGCTCGCAACGTGTGGTATTACCTGGTATTACAAGTACATCCTACAACTGGCAAGTTTTATAGCCATCGCTCTACAGTGATCGGACCCACCTCAAGTTGTCAATTACAACACGGCGTTCAGCGGACCCACATTTCGATTCCCGAAGCGAGGCTGTGTTAAAAAAAGAACGTTTTCCAGCAGTGCGGATTGGGGTGAGGGTTTTTGCTATGCGGCGTACGTATTACCGCGCGCGGTTCCGAAACGATGTTATCAGTGTAATAATGGACGCGCTCCCAGTGGCGCTCGCCAGGAGATGCAGTGCGAAGCAGTTCGAGAAGATTCTTGCTGTCGATCTGTTTGAAGTTCGGACCAGAAAAGGATTCGTATACGGCTTGTGAGCTGCGCGATCTGGCGGTATTTTCTGTAAGGACTGGTCTTGCATGCAGGAAATAGGGCTCACAGTAGAAATGTATTTGAAGGTAGAGAAGGTAAAGAGTGATGTTCATATTGTTATGCTGGTAAGAATTTTCTATGCAATGCAACTTTAACTGTAGCGATCCACGATCAACAGGAAGCGCTGATCGTTGCCCAAGCGTATCCAGTACAGAAAGGCGCGGAACCTGCTACTGAAATTACGCGACAAAAGAAACGTGTCGTGACTGGGTATAACATGAAGTCCCTAGTGTCACATATTACATGGGGTTGGTTCTTGTCTGCTGGTAACCTTCATTCATGCGAGGAATAAAATGTGAGACATGAAACTAGACGATAGCAAAACGGTGAAAAACGAGGAGAATACCAAATGACCTATAAACTATGCGCATACCCATATGCCCTTGAAAGAAGAATATCACGTCGCTTGAAAACATGCCGAGGCAACGAAGTAGATAAATGATAGGAGGAATGAATTTGGGGGACACCCAACCAAAACAAGAGAAACGACCGGGGCGGCAAAACGGGATGATGAGAGTTCTTTACGTCTGCTTATCCGATGAGCGTTTCCGCCCTTTGTACAAGGCTTTGGTGGATCCAGAGGCGTTCTCCATTTTTGGTGAAGGTCCATTCGTTCCATTGGTTGCTCCTACCACTGGCGAAGTTACGGTCGAGCCAGAGAGCGCTGATGGCGGTGACCCAGCCCGTGAGACCAGCGACCTGCGCTTGCGCATCCCGCGTCGACTCTCAAGGGGGTATTCACACTTCAAATGGCGCCGAGCACATTGACTAGTTGAAAAGGGAGTATCAGTAAATGTTTACGAAGAATCATGGGCAACAGAATATCGAAGAGGTGGTACGCAAATCAGCAGGCATGGATGCCTCCGCCTCTAGAGGTGGGAATTGGTAGGAGATGCCACATGCCGGTGCGAAAGCAACGAAGATGGCATTTACGGGACCCACAGTTTCACAATCCCTCGGAGCGGAATGCGTTCCCACAAGGCGTCCACAAGTCAGACAATAAGGGAAACGCTGCACAGGACTAACCAGACAGCCGTCTAGTCGCCAACAAGAATGGCAAAGAGAAAAAAGAAAAAGGGAAGAGGTAGGCAAGACTTACTTGCACGTCTTTTCTTTAGTCCCTGGTGGTGGAGGTCCGCACGCGATCTTCCGCCCCCGACAGAATAGGCAGGCAAGCGCCGGTTTCTTATCCATAGACTTGCCCTTGGAGTGAGGTTGCTGTGCGATCAGAGAAGTTCGCGCAAGTTGATGAGTCCTCGGAGATGGGGATCGAGTCCGACGCCGCGGCGCCTGTGCGGAAGTCGTATACTCGCGCGCAGGCGTTTGTTCATATGTTACCGATGCATTCACCCGAACAGGGTCGTTATTGGGGTATGCCTGGCTTGGAACAGTCACATGAGTTTTGGAGTCGCTATCCGTCCAATCACTCGACTCCGAAGCCGATGAAGCTGTAAATGACTTTGGCGGTTGAGGTGCAGCTGGCAAGGTCTGCTCGAAGGGTATCTTCTCGTCCTGAGGAGACGAACACTGGAAGTAGGACGAAGGGATCGTTGACACCGAAGAAGAGGAGGCAGGAAGGTGATCCATCAACGAATCACCGGTGCCAAGCATCGGCGCGACCGAGTTGTCACCATTGTCAACGTACGAGAAGTCTACGTTGGGATACTGTGACAACGGAGATAGGTCCTGAACATAAGAGTTATCGATGGGCGGATACTCGGACGGATTCGTCGACGAATACATCGACTGTGCGGGTGATTGCTAAAAGGCATTCAGCGATTAGATCATTGATAGGACCAGTCAACTGACCGATTGTTGGGCCGGCTGAGAATGAGAATACGTTGCAGTGGTGGATGGAATCGCGGGAGAGACAAGCTGGTATGCAGGTGCCTCCCCCAGCGAACCAACCAAAGCATACGACTTGAACGGAGGAGGGGCGCGATCCGAGGCAATTAGCGACCATTGTTCGTGAAAATAGGGATAATGCAACGTCGGAGGGTCATTGGACAAAGCAAAGCCATCGCACGGGTCATTGGAAGGGATGAGGACCGGCTGACCATACAAGCGATAGAACTGGAGGTCCGACTCGTCTAAGGATTCAAAGAATGAACCCGATTGCAATTCTTCAAAGGAAAAAGATCGTTTGACCCTTGGCTTTGGAGGGGATTAGGAGAAGTGCGAGTGGGGGACAACCAGCGTTACCTGAACACAAAACCGGGAGTCGTAGTCCGAGGTACATGGAACCTCCGGACAGCCGTCATGCTGAGTGGTGGGATAATAGGCCATCGTGCCGTGTCGTCTTGAGGAGAGAGGGGGGGGTATTAGACGGGAGCTCTGGCGTCAAGAATTTATACTTAAGAAGTAGTCGAGGGACGAGCATGCGGGTGTGTATGGAGGGGTCACGGGGGGGTCACGAACCAGACTCTCGGATCCACATCCAATCAAATTTCCCATTCGGTCGCAAAAACTCAATCTACCCCTCTTTTCTTATCAAGTCCCTATCCCCATCGGGACACGCAAGCGCCTGCCTGAACAACCCTCCAATACTCATCCACCCATGGCAACACGAACGACTAATCAGAATCTCCTCTCGAGATAATAAGCTGTTGCTTTCATTCCACTGTTCATTTCCCCTCACTCGCATTTTTCATATCCACCGGCACTTAGTGCAAACAGGGAAAAAGTAAATAAATAAATAAAAAATTCAAGATGGCGTGCAACAGGTGCTAGACCGACTGCTACGCGTCTGCCCACTATTCCGGTCCACAACACGACTGCACTAATGCGAAAACACCCCTTGGCATTATACTTGTTTTTCATTGCTGCTAAGACAAACTTGTCGAGGGTTCATACTTCTTAGTTGCCCCATTTTTGGTTCCGAAATACATATCCGCTTACCATTTCCACATTTGGGGCGAATTACATACTGTGAATTACTGGTGCAGTCCCTGACCTCGCCTTCTCCATCCTCCACAAACCATGCGAATGTTTTACCCAATCCATGACGAACCGCAGTCCACTCGGGTCTGCGTACGACCTTGCCGTAATCACCACACCTATCAGTTACACCCATCCTTTTTTTTTTGATGCTGGGCACTCTCTGAGTCTGCGCCTTCCGGACGACACTGCAACGAAAACTCTCACTGCGTCTTAGTGCGCTGTTGCATTGACAAGTCACTCTCAGTTACGTATAATTTCGAAGCTCCCTCTTGAGTCTTATTGGATGTGCTGATGCGGCCCTCGTTATCATGGCTTGAACAGACTCGTCTAATATTGGTTCGCACTTGTCCATATATATCGGTAGGGATCCATTGTGTTGGGCAAGTGCTGTTGGTGCCTGGTAAGGGTGGTATACCCTTTGGTACCAGGTCTGGCAGGCTACTGTCAGCATTATCATTCAACCAGATTTTACATCTCCAAACAAAAGCTACCGGACACACGTGCGCCCATATTCCAGTGTCTGCGCAGTGAAGATAAATGAGAGCCCTCCCTCCCGACCACCCTTCACGCAATCGCATCTCTTGCCTCAGGGATCTCATGTCCCTCCGTCCGTGCCGCCTCCCCGTACATCAGCAGTCCAACATAGGGCATCACGTTATACTTGAGTGAAAATGTGGCAGGGGATGTATTCCTGTATCGAAACGCCAGAGTGATTGTCAGAGACACGGTCGTCGGGTCAGCAGCGGGCACAGTGAAAAGATGGCATGATGGGTTAGTGATGAAACCACGCTGGCCAGCAGGTAGAAATGAGAAGAAGCTAAATTAGGCGAACTTGCATCATGTAACGGAAGCTACCACACCTCAGCTAGGGCAGAAAAGAAACTTTGTATGACGCAACACATGCGAGGAATGGAGAGAAGCAATGGATAAAGGATTGAACGTAGAAGTGAACGACGTGTCATTGGCGCTTATCATGACACGTGTGCATGTGCAAGCATCGCAACGTCACTCACAGCTACCTGTGGACAAGCAGCACAACAGAGAGGACACTGACACGCGGCACATCCCTGGTTGCAATGCACTCCGGATAAACGAATGAATGAATGAAACGAGATGAAAAGACAATCGACCACACCATAAGAAGCACTAAGGGACCACTCCAAAAGTGATCGCAGCACATCAATCCAAAACCCAGGTGACACACCCACATGCCAACACGGAAAGCAGAGGAAGATAAAGAAAGGCTCACTTGAAGGATTCATACAGCTCTTTAAGCTTATACTTGTTGCGTCCGGAGGCTACCACAACATGGGCGTCCTCTTTCCGACGGACTATCCGATCCCAAAGGACGATGGTGTTGTTCACCTGCTCTTCGACAGGAATGCGATCGAGACCGAATGGAAAGCAGCATGGCGGTGGGGGCGCACAGGTATTGAAAATTGAAATAGAACATATCATGACAAAAACGATCAGTAATGTTTAGTGCTGCAAAGCTTCAATAAAGGCAGATAAACTGTGCATAAAAAGAAGGCTCGCTCGCACTGCAGCGCGATACGGATCATGCAACGTTTCCATGCCCAAAAGAGGGCGTAGACAACGCTCTCCTAGACGTGGAGGACACGTGTGGAGAACATGCAAAGCTAGTAACATCATGGAGGACAAAGACCACTCACTCCTTGCGTGTTCGCATATTCTGCTTCGAGATACACAAAGAGCTGCTTAGTATTCCAGTGGAACAAGGGGCTAAGGTCTGTGTTCGAACGTCAGCGTGTTCGACAGTTGCGTCATGCGCCAAGTGATCCGTAGCAAATCGAAGCATAGATTAAACGAGCGGAACGGGGAAGGAATTTTTTAGTTTCGAAGAGCCGGAGGAATAGTGACCCGGTATAGTGTGGGTCAAACAGAATGGAAGAGTACGAGCACGACGATTGAGGTCAAACATTGGTTAGTGGCACAGTTGGCGTAATTGCCATGGCAAGAAACGAACGCGAATGAAATCGAATCGGGTAAGACAGAGAATGAACACAAAGGACGAAATAGCGGAGGATGTGGACGGACCAGCATCGATATCGAATTTAACAAACCCAAACTCCTGCTCTTTGAAAGGATAACGCTTGGCCTTGGCATTGTAACTGTCCGTGCCATATCCCAACACACGGGGTGGGCGTCAGTGAGCTTGGCGAATAAAGGATACGCAGATTAGCGACCCGTACTGACACTTTGAGTGAGACAACGTCGATCTTTCCTTTGGGATCTGCAGTTGCAAAGAGGGAGGACAGCGCGACCGCAGCAAGGAGCACCATGAGACACGTAGAAAAGAGCGACGAGACATTGTTGATACGCGCGAGGGCACTATGCATGTTGGGGTGCGGCTAGGTCCAGGAAGGCCTGGTGGATCTCACAGCAAGTCTGAGCAGCTCGGACGAGGCCCTCGGTGGTCGTTTGTGGAGAACGTGTCGGACGGCGGCTCATAAACCCCCTTTGGAAGGAGGTTGACGTCAACTACTAGTGCGCGTCTCCTACTGTTGCAGTCCTAAGCTAACCTTGGATCATTTAGTCTCTCTGACCATCGTACTGGGGTTCGTGGTATCATGATGTCCTGAAGCTGGAGCGATAGCCCAGGACAGAACGTAACTGGCCAATGTGATTGAACGACAATGCAGAACGGAATTCGCAGTAGCAACTCCACATTCAGATGGGGGGTCTTCTCTTATCTAGAGACAATCAACCGAACGCGAAGTCAGCGATCCAGCCACATCTACTCATTAATGCGCTGACTCGTATCCCGAATGGGAACGCCTTCCACTCGATTAGTTCATTGATACGTTTCATTGCATATGGTGGCGGCGCAAATATGCAATATGAGCGCGATCGCAGGCCCAGCTTTCGCTCACCCGAATATCCCCACCCATAAGGCTCAAGTTACTGGATCGTACGATGTCTTTACGCAGGCGAATCCGGATCTGCTGGATACCAGAGAGAGATCTTGCTCCTCAACCGGGTCTCTTCTCTCTCCAAGCCACTCTGCTGCCTGGGGCACCAGAGGGCTGACAACCGAAAATGCCCCCAGACGATGCGCATTCCCGTCGAGGTGGTCTTGTGCAGTAATCACCTGATCCTATCCACTGGTAAGTGGGCACTACTGCCAAGGGAGGCTGCAACGTGGTTGTTACTTTGAATTCACATGATATAGGATGCTGCTGCTGCCGCATCATCATCGAGCTGATGTCTTCAGAGACATGACACCAACGTCAGGTTGTAATATGCTGTCCAGTGACTGAACCTTGCGGTGTGAGAGCGTTCATACCTAGAGAAAATGGACTTGTCATGCGCCCAAATCTTGAACTTGCCTTCAGGGCTGTAGTACGTGCATTGTTCCTTCAGAGAAGCCACGTCTCGTCATTAATCTCCTCTCTTTAACCCCGCGTTTCTATGCTCGATATGGTATTCCTGTCGCAGAGAATGGAGACTACACGCGCATGTTATACAAGCATGTTGATGCTGCGCTACTATCAGCGCACCGTAAAATGCCGCAGCTATACGACCCTCTCCAATTACGCGTCAAACATGTGCAACAGGTAATTGATTGATTCCTGGCATTTTCTCGAAATGCGCGATTCATTTAAAAAAATGCAAGTCAGTGGCTCAAGAAAAAATATCTACTGTCAAGGAGAATGCGATTCCCTGGCTTTGGGCGTACGTACACTTCTATCAACCATCTCACCACGCCCGGATCTTCCTGCTTATATGGATCATGCCATGCCATTACGCTCCTAAAAAAATCTCATTCGGGAGTTCGCTGAGCATACGCTACCCTTCCCATCATTGGTCGCGTGTGACAGTCCTCGATTGGGCCGCTATGGCTTATCTATGGTCAGCCAACCGTGAATTTCTATCAATGGTCTCTAAGGTTTACTAATTTATCAATGCAGCCATTTCTCAATTTCATATGCGAAAATTCATTTATCTTCTGTTAGATGAACCAATCGCAGCAACATGGTTACCAATCTGCTTAGTGAACACGCTGAGCGATTGATAACCACTCATGTCAAGTTTTCCATTCGGAAATGACCACTATTGCACGCTCTTGATCTGATAAGCATGCAACGGCAGACCAGCCCTCCACCCTACCCAGTTCTTGACGGATACGGACAGACGGGAAGAATTAGGGCCACCGGGAATGCAGTTGGCAGCCTTGCATGACCGACCAGTGCGCAGACTGGTTATTCTTGGCAAGGGACAGATACATATCACCAATGCCAGGTACGGGAGTTCGATTTTTAGAATATAGTATGGACCTGCGAGTTTGTTTCGAGTCTTCAGATCGCACGTGAATTGCCCCATGGTGACTGTGGCAGAAGAGCACAAACGAACGCCTGCTGCATGCGTCAAGGATCTGTCAATCCACGTTGCGGTACTTCTGGCGAGGTTTGAATCACCATTCACCGTGCCGCGTTTTGTGATACCAGATAGGTGACACTCTCCTGTAAACCGATGCCAATGATTGGTCGCCTGAAACTCGCTTATGGTGTCGTGCGTTCAAAGCCTCCTCCCCACCGGAAGACAGCGAGGGACTCCGTCCGAGTCGAACGCTACCCTCTGAAAAGCTTACTCACATATTTACTAACTCCAGACTTGCCATCAGCGCTGACAACCATGCAAACACCCTCATGTGGTCGCCATGGTGCCGCCGGCCTGCAGCAGAGAAATGGAACGCACGGCATGACATGTGCTGCTCCCAAATTCCGTTTGGTGCCCAATGTTTGTTACTCGGTGCAGGTATCATGGTCAGTTCCGAGTATGACACAACCACTGTCTCGGGTTTTGCCTTCAACCGACATCCAATCAGGAATCGCCAGCCCGCAGCAAGGATGCCATCAATATTGACTTGCTTTTAGCCTCGTTTTCTCCAGTAAGTCCATCATAGAAATGTTCTGATGGTCTCGCTCGGGCGAACCGCCCGTTGATTATCTGTCGTGTGTACAGCAGGCGCGGCTATCTTGCCAACGACGGGCACGGATGGGCACGGCTTTGGCCGTTTGCAAAGAAAACGGATGGACTCATGAACCTGATTACTGCTTCGCTCCAACGACTCTATAACACTGTCGTTAAATATGGCTAGATGAAGTCAATCTGCAACCAACTTTCAACAGCTCGGCCATTGCCCTGATATGCACGAAGGACATGAATGGCACAATGGGCACAAGTGTTCAGTAGTACCCCACCTCTAGCACGCATCACCGTGAATCCTACAATCGTCTACTCCACCTCGACGCTGCTTGGCACCCAAACCAGATCCTCACCGCCCTCACCATTATCACTCGGGGTTGGCGTGCCTTCTTCACTGCTAAGCGCGGCATCCCACCGTCCTTCAATTTCCTCTCGCTCTAACACAGGAATCTTCGCCCCCTTAGACTTCAGGAACGCGGTGACTTCCCCTATACGTCTGTACCCCTTGGTTTCGGTCTTCTCGTCTCCCGGACTGTCACCGCCTTCACTCGCGGCCTCGACTTCCTCAACCGATCCAAATCGTCTGGCGAGATGCAAGCTTGCAACCACCCTCTTTTCATCTCCTCCCGTTTCAAGTTGCGCAAAAAAACTTGCAATTGCACGCACAGCCTCGCCTCGCGCGTAGAGGACGTGACGCATGATTCTTCGTGACGCAGGCCGCTTCCGTCTAAAACTGACGGAAGGTTCAGTCGCCTGAGCAGGAAGAGAAGGCGACGATAAATTTTTCCTCTCTATCCAAGGACTTTCAGCTGGGATGTGGGGCGTCTTGTATTGTGCAAGCGCTGCCAGTGGCAAATCCCAGCGCTTCGGGGCCCAGACACCCACGAGAACCTGCCATGCGGCTATAACTCGTTTCAAACTGTTTTGGGTGGAATGCGCGAAATAGTTGTTAATCAGTGTAAATTTCTGGCCCAAAAAACCACCTACTGCATGTAGTTGTCTGTATCACCCATAAAACAACCACCGTACAAATAAGAACATAACATCAGTAAACAAAATAAGACATTGGTAAGACGAAACCTACCATTGACAAGCCTCGTGTGATAGTAGGCGAACGCCCATACAGTCAATGCGGCCACCAGAGCACCGGTACTCGAGTAACTCAGCACAGCCCAAAGTATCCAGAAAGTCGCAGGGTAAATCAACAATAGCAATAACAATGAAACGACAACTTTGTTTTGAGCTTGGGTTTCCTCCTCGTGTTCAGTTAAACGAGCAGCTCGTCGACCTATGATGTACACGGGAAAATGAAGGAGAAGTGGAAGGAAGAAAGTTGGAAGCCGTATTAGTGCAGCAAGGGTGTCACGCATGAGAATTGAGAGAGTAAAGAGTCGTGATGGAAGTGGTGTCGGGTGTGTCGGGGAAAGAGTGGCAGGGAGACGGAGGGAAGCCAGGACAGAATTCGTGAGGTGCGTCGATTGGAGAAGAGAATAATACTCCAGGAGATGGCGACGCACGGAATTGTAATTTGATGTGGCATCCTTGGTAGAAAAAAGGTCCACAAGGCTGCGCCAGACAACGTTAGCAACTAAGCATAACGACGTGGGAGAAAGAAAACGTACGTCTGAGAGACGGTCACGAAGTCGTTGAGATCAATGGATCGTTCCTTTTCCCAAAGTAAATCCCTTGCCATCCCAGCGATGTACAGTGTTTCCCTAATCAGGTAGCGTGAGCCCTCGTACATTGTGATGACACAGAACAGACCAGTCAGGAGCGTTAATGGTCGTTTCTACAAGTTGTCGCTCGATGGCCCGCGTCAAGCGCTTGACTGCTGAGCGTGGACTGCCTTCGAAATCTAAGAATCGTTCCTTGTACTCGCCCACGGAGATGGGTTGACCAAACCTGCATTCTGCATGAGTGGACCGGCAGCTATCAAAGTTACATGCCCCTACTCCATGATCACCTGTTGCCAAGCATCGTCAACACTACTTTTCTTTCATCCAGGAACCCTAACTCACATCACTTCTGTACTTGGATTTGTTCGTGTACACGATGGCGGCAGGGATGATCTTAACCTCCGGCCCCTTGAGGCCATATTCGTCCGCCCACTTCGTATACTCGAGGGCAGCCCAGGCTGCACCATCCTTCACTTGCATTATTCGAGGCTCCGTGTAGGACGTTCCCTCGGGGAAAAGGGCAACAGCTTCACCACGGGCCAGCGCATCAAATGTCCCTCGGAACAAAACTTGCCTATCCTTGGACTTGCGATCCACAGGGATATTCCCAGAGGAGTAGAGTATGTAGGCAAGAACGCGGTTATTGAACAAGGACGCTGCAAGTTGAGGTTTGATGCCGACAAGCCCAGGGATTAGAATAGATCCAGTTACCTTTGGACCAATAATTCAGTATACGCCCATGAGGGAAGCATGACGCTGCACAAAACGGCTTCAACTACGCAATACCTTGCAGATAAACGCTGGCTTACAAAGAATAGCCGGGTCCAAGATCATATTGTGATGTGTCGCCGTGCTAGACACAAACAGCAGTCAGTACTTGAGTGGAAGGTTGTGCCTATATGCAAATCCCCAAAATGTAGCCGGATGCAGGACACAGCTCGCACGCGAGATGATCGTGCAGCAGCCAACTTTCGTAGTAGCTACCTTACGAAAAGCAGTCCAGCTAGTCGCTTTTCGTAAGGGCTTCTCTTGGGGAGAGCAGTCGGCAGGGAGAGACCTCTTCATATTCACAGGCTGTGGCTCACTTACACGATGATTGGACCATCCTTTGGCACGTTTTCAGCGCCGACCACGCGTACTTCCGTGAAGAACGACCATACGGACCAACCAGCCAGCCGTCGTATAACCCGATGTAGAGTCTTGGCATCTGACATGCTTTGCTGGTTCGCTGGAAGGCTTGTTGGAGGGGGAGATATGGCAGGATTTCACGAACAAAGACCCTGGCGTTTATTCGACGGCGCGAGGTGCTAAAGGAACACGGAACAAGTTTGGCCAAGGTCAGCTGAAGAAGCGAGGCAATGAGAAAATATACGTCGTGTTATAATTCGAAGCAAGTGTACGGAGCGTGATTTTTCCGGTTGCTTGGCAGTTGGGCGCTGGTGCGCTACTTGAGACTGTTATTGGGCTGTAGCCCGTGGTGCTACGATCGCTTCGCCCCGAGTTGCTCCCTCAAGGCCTCTCCAAAGCCGTAAACATGCCTATAATATCACGTCTAGCCAGCGTATGTATGTCCCCCTCAAAAACATCGCAAGTCGCGTTCAAGCACAGCCTCGAATATCCGTGCCTTTGATAGTAGAATTGCACGCGGCGAAATATTTCTATACATACATCATGTGCAGGGGGAACTCAACACCAGTTGAAACTCTTCTCCTTAGTAGGCACAATGTGCGGACAGCCTCCACCACTAATCCAGGGCTGTGCAGTTGAAGAAATTAGAAGGTTTGGCCTGATCTTGGTTGTACCGGTGGACATGGCTTTCACTGCCGGCATCGCAAGGCTGTACTGCAAAACCAGTGAAAAGTGTATGAGGAATATCAAACTATCCCGCCAGCAATGACGGTGGGACAATCAGGAGTAGCCCATCATATATGCTTCACGTTCATTCGGGAATATATGTCCTACATGTGTGTCACATTTGTGTTTTGGTAGGTTCTTCATATCTCCAGATTTGGGTTTGTTTTCTAAATGCTCGTGTTCGGATGGGCTATAGCACAGTCCCAAGAAAAGAGGTGTGTAAAAACAGGTGACGGATTTCGGAATTTCTCTCCCTCGGCGAGTTTGCGGTCTTGCTTTTACTGAGCATTTGACATCCCATTGTCTCCGATCAAAAGCACACGCTAGGATCGGATGCGATCGCTATTGAACAAAAATCAGAGCAGCTGAAGAAGAAAGTCATCAAGTGGCTCACGTTGGCCAAAATAAATCCAGTGTGCGGGATTAACTCCTGAAGAAGCTATCCGTAAAGTTAGATGCAGCTCAGTACTGGAACTTAAGGAACGTCAACTCACGGACGGACGCACTGCCTCCTGGGTCTTCGTTTCCTCGACAACGCTTTACATGCTCGGGTGCCGCTGTGGTGGGTTCGACAGAGACAAGTCCACATAAAGATATAGACTAGAATTACAACTTTAGAGAAAAGGTCAGCCTCACGCAGTTCCATAAATTGCCAATACTCCGTCGCACTGTATAAGCACATCCATTGCCAGTCATTCAGTTTGTCCTAACCGGGAGCCAGTGATCCAAATTTCCCACTTACTGATGCTGGTATCCGAGACTAGTCGGTATCATGGTTGGAACACCGTCTTTGGAGGACTTCATGAGTGCTTTACTGTAGTCCACGCAACCATATACCATACCGATAGAGTGTACTCCTGCACGCCAGTAGGACGGATGCAGTTCAAAAAGACGGATGCGGCAGATTTGTAACCTGGAACCCACCTCGATATACGTTTTCCGAACCAACCATCTTCTCGACCAAGGCAGCGTAAGCGGAGTCGCCTGTGCGCGGTTGGCCTGTACAGAAGCATACATATGCGCGCATTGGCTCGACAAGGAAAAAAGCACTGACCAATGGTGTACAACCTCGCGGTCGCCGCTGGGTATGTATTTCGGATTGCGATCGACGCTATACTTGCGACTGCCCCCTACAACTCGAGCGCAAATCGAGGAACACCTGAAATTAAGGCTAGCTACGGCATCCTGCCAGGAGAACTCACTCCCAATGAATGACCTGTGGTTTCTCTCTCTCTCAACAATCATCTACGCCAGGGGAATAAGACGTACCAGTCATAACCACCGCGTACATGGGGTACATATTGATCTGCAATCCTACGATATCGAGCAGGACTTGGGCGATGCTTTGGTACGCAATAAGGAATCCCGTGTGGACGTGAGGTCGCTTCGGATGCTTTGACGACGTGGATTGCACATGTGAAGGCGGCAAGCCAGTACCTTGAAGTGGGGTAAGTATCACGGACCCATCTGCGGCATCACAAGATAAGCCAGTGCAACATGACTGGAACCATTTTTTTTGCACCAATGAGAATGCTAATAACATCTTTACTGCCTCTGAAAGCGACAACGATCTCCTTGCGTTTGTCGTCTCTCGCTACGAAACCGCGAGTTGTTGTAACAACGCTTGTAAACTGAGACAGAAGGAAGGACATTCATCGCATGTATACGCGGAAACAGGGTACATACCTGCCCAACGAGTGTATTGCCCATCGGACGAGGACACATGGGTTGATACGCAGCCGATGCGTACCTGGTGTATAAAACTAAATTGTGGTATGTTTTTTGGTCGATGCCTGTACTGGGGTCATCTTCACGGTGAAATTGCGGCCAGGGCCAGGGTCGTCCTGTGGTCGGCGTACTGCGATTTTCCAAAGAACTTGGTCCATCACTTGGTTCATTGTGAGCCATGGGGCCAATGCGATGAATACAAGACAGAATCGAATGAATTCGAAGTTTCAATAGGCTTATCTCACTGTAGGGCTTCGGCCTGATGATCACGGGTATGTTCTCAGATGATATTTGTTTCATGACAGATTCAATCAGTTTCATTTGTTTCCTTTGATCCTACGCGTACCCCGCTCATCTACGTTGGTATTTTCGTACCTACTTCCTACGGTATAAAAAGGCCCGTAAAACATAAAGGACGGGGACTTCTTTTCCCCCTACTTCGAATACAGACCACAGCCTGGATCATCGAGTAGCGCGACTTAAGAAAGTCTTGTTGTGCCTGCGTTGCAAGTATCAAACTTCGCATTGAAGTCACACTCACGGATTAGTACCGTGACAATCAATAACAGGTTCCTGCGGAGCGACATAATCAGCACCCATATGTATGTAACGTCAATGTGTCTCGGCGGGTGGATGGCAGGGTCAAGGATAACGGTGAGCGTCATCAGCCGGGTAACAGCGGCAATGACTTGAACAATAAACGAGTGTAAGTAGCATCACCATTGTCAGCTCCATCGCGACCATCAACGGCATAGTACTACAGGAGTGGCGATATTGGTTACACAGTTGAACACACAACGGAAGGCATGAGACGAATGTAAGATAAAGAAGGGAGCCTCAGGCCTCAGGCCTACCAGGCATACCGCACCCCTGAGTCTACACAGAACCGGAGAAGCAGTCGCGTGAATGAAAAAGCAGCTAGTGAACCTTCTACTCAGAGCGAAGGAAGGGACGTGAAGTGATGTCCGGAATATTGTCCAACGGAGGGCTCAAGAACGGCGAGTCCCGTGATACGGTGTTAAGGGTTTTGTCGACGACACGATGTAGTCTGTACTTAGGTACCAAAGGTTCTCCGCGTCTGGTGATTTGATGAACAAATGGATGGTGCTATTCATGTCCCCGCAGTCGTAAGTTGTTCACGGGTTTTGAACGGACTGGCTCTGATCCCCGCACTAACGGAGAGCTTAGCTGTACTAAGGGACGTATTTGATTTTACATTCGTACATACCTTGCATTTGCAAGCTTCTCTGTACACGTTCCGCATCTGTTGGGAATCCAGCTATGGTGATCGGAGGTCAACGGGGATCAAAGACGCTGAATTTGCGTATCAACTAACTGATACTTACCATCTTGGAAAGGTTTCTTAGTGACAACGGATATAGAGAGATATGAAGTCTTCGAAATGCATGTGCACCAGTCCGCTGGGCAAATGGGCGTCGCAGCAGGGTCATTGTAGGGTCGTCACCTGTTCCTATGATACGCTACGACAAACCTCGGGGAATAGAGAACAAAGGACATGCCGATACGTATGGCACTTGTATTTGCTGTCCGTGACAAGGTCATTGTCCAGCAGAAGTTGGACCAATACATCATGTAATACTCTGTAGTGTGCAACCGAGAATGGCAACCGACTGTGTATTGCGTTATATATGGTAATCAGAGCAACAATACCATTCTCACGCACGGACCACCTCTGAAAAATATATAGGCCCCACCGCGACATACTTGTCTCTTCAGAACATACTCAGCTAGGATCTATTTTATAGAAACTAATTCGAGTCTCGCATGTTTACACATGCCACATCCTTCAAATCCACTCGATGACGTCTGCACTCGCTCGTTTAACAGAGAACATTGTCTCCGCTTCGGTGGAACTTCGAGGACGTTTGGTTCTGTGCTTTGCTGGGTTGCTCGCAACTTGGTGAACCCAAACCAGCGAGTCGAGTGTCTATCTGATGGATTTCTTTTGGGTGCCCTCATGTGGTAGATATATTTCCAAGTAGTAGAATGTATTACATTATAGTTCAGTTTGAAAATTGTGCTTCCCTGCTATTTTTGTGGTCTCATGTTAATGTCCCCATGTCACTGTGATCTTCATTAGAGGGAATAACTGTAGGAAGTTGGCTGGAAGTGATATTTTACATTGATACAAAGGTCTGATCCTGTAATGATTTTTGATACTGATAAGTATGTGATTTTGAGGTCATGCCTGGTTATTCCTGCAGCATGAAATTCTCTCATTCTGTTTTTTCATGGCTCTCAAATAATGCACTTCAGTATGGATTCTTCGTTGTGCTGGCCCTGTCGATAGCGTCGTCGTCGTTGGCCGGCCACCTACGAGAGCGCAAGCTGAGGAGAAGAAACTTTTTGACGCATCCTACTGAGGTCAATAGATGCAGCGAGATTCTGGATGGTGTGACTGGGCTCATTGGTACATCTCTTTCTTTTCATCATTCCAAAACTTTTTGTACCGACCGGTACTTAGGGAACACACCGTTGGTGAGGATTAGCTCCTTGAGTGAGGCACTTGGTATCGAGATACTTGGCAAAGCTGAGGTGAGCTTTGCCCTCCGGAGGGTCTGTCAACTTGTTGAGGTCATTCTGACCGACTTTAGTTCCTCAATCCTGGAGGTTCTGTCAAAGATCGTGTCGCTCTGCGAAGTAATCTTATCCAAAAGTTGCCGTTTTCACGGAGTTGCTGATGCAGACTGGGCCTGCAGTGATTCAGGATGCTGAACGGCAAGGATTACTGCACCCTCGGACAGGCTTCCGCATATTTGAGGGAACTGTGGGATCTACAGGCATTTCGATAGCGACTATTGCCAGAGCTAGGTAAAGCCCTTCCTGCAAAACCGTCTTAGCAATATTTGATGGCTTTGCAAAGAGGGTATGACACGAGTAAGTCCGATACGACCAGAAACGTGATGGTCGAACTGAAAGCGAGGGCAGCAATTATTATGCCGGATGACGTCGCTGAAGAGAAAGTAAAAGCTCTACTGTGTCTTGGAGCTGAGGTACGACGTGTGCGGCCTGCCAGCATTGTTGACCAAAAACAAGTATGTACAAAGTCAGCTCACCTTTCATGCTACTTCTAATTTCGTCCTTTAGTATGTGGTAAGTGATACGTTTCTCCGCCTTTTGGTCAACAATGTACCGTCATAGAACATGGCACGCCAAGCGGCTCTCCAGTTTGGAGTGGAGGACGTGGCTGAAGGGATTGAGGGAATGCAACTTAGCCACGAAATACCGACGGGGTCGCCATCTTCGGTCACCACGGAGACGTTGCGTGCCCAGACAGGGGAAAGGATCGTCGACGACCAGGATGATGATCCCGCATCGAAGCCAAGAGGCTTTTTCGCTGATCAGTTTGAGGTAGGATACTCCGACCTCGTCGTGAGTTGTCTTGTCATGATGAGGGTTGGTGTAGAACAAGAGCAATTTCTACGCGCATTATGAGGGAACTGGTCCAGAGATATGGAGACAAACGAGTGGAAAACTCCACGCTTTTGTCTCTGGTGCAGGTAGGACATCATTGTCGCGCTAACGGGTGCACTCACGTTTTACAGGGACGGGAGGGACTATTGGCGGCGTTGGTCATTATATCAAGTCGATGAACAAGGATATCAAGGTTGTGCTTGCTGATCCCGAAGGCAGTGGCCTTTTCAACAAGGTAAAGCACTGCTCACCATGAGTTTCTTTTTTCAGGGTTTATTTATGGAGCCACAGGTCAAGTACAACGTGATGTATGACCGCAGAGAGGCGGAAGGAACGAAGAGACGCCACCAAGTTGATACAGTCGTCGAGGGAATGTAAGGCGTTCATCGCTACAGCGAAGACGATCAACTGAACTTGATACCCTTTCCCAGTGGCATCAATCGTATGACCAACAACGTTAGCTTGGCGCTCCCGATCGTTGACGACGCGTTCCGGTACGTACAATCCGCCTCATGGATAGTGCAGGTCTTCACAGCCACACTTCATGACGACCCCTCTCCAGGATAACGGATGCAGAGGCTGTTGCTATGTCTCGATATCTCATCAAACACGATGGATTATTCCTTGGATCAAGTAGTGCGTGCAATTTAGTCGCATGTGTGAAATTGGCTCGTTTGTTGGGCTGGAAAGAGGGTCAGACGATCGTAACCGTGCTGTGAGTTTCTTGAGTCTATTCATACGAGAAGTCAAATCCATCATGTCTGCATGATAGGTGTGATTCGGGTACTCGTCACTACTCCAAGGTGAGACCTTGACCTGATGATGGTGATTTGGATTCCTAAGCAATTTTTTCCCTGAATGCTCCTTTGCAGTTCTGGTGAGGATGAAGACTTTCTGTTGCGACTTCTCTCATACATCTGCAGGAACGATGACTATCTTCGGAGAGCGAACATTCCGATTGACGAGACTCTTATCGAAACGCTCCTCAACACACCATAATCAAGTATTAGTATAACCAGCGGAGCACGGGAAACCTAACGATGCATGCAGTACAGATGTGGGCTATGATATGATGAGTTAGTACGGATGCACAGGTATTATCGGTCGCGTGTAGTCGAATCACTTTGCGGCCACGAGGACGAAGATATGGTAGGCGAGGCGAAAAGGGATTTAGGTTGCGCAATAGAGCTATTGTCGCTGGTCGAGGGGAAAGCTGCGGTGCTAGGAGGGATGCGAGACTGATCCTTGGAAGGTGAGGTGGTGTGTGACTGTTGGGAATGTCCGCTGGCTCTGCGAAATCGAAGTCAGATCAGAAATGTGCTCAAAAACTCGGGAATTCTCACCCAGCTTCTTGTGAAGCAACGGGCTGTGGATCTGGGGTGATTTTTAGGTAGCCTGCTTGAACTAAAAAGTCCCAAACACGGCTAGTCTTGTTGACGTCAATTTTGACCAAATCACGAGCTTCCCGTCGTCGAAGTTTGCCTCCTCGCCGAGCATATTCTCGTACCAATGTCTCCTTGATGACAAGATAGGGCTTGGGAAGGATACGCAATTGGGAACAAAGTGTTTGCTCTGCCGGTGTGAGTAGATGAAGAGAAGGACTATTGGCCAGATTAAGAGGTGCCGCTAGAAATGACTGTTAACCTGCTGAGAACGGGCATTTGCGCACAAACATACGCGCTCGCCGAGGTGGTCCAGTACCAGTGACAAGCTTCGGTGTAGACTCTCTTTCGTGACTTTTCCGGCCCTCGGATTCTCCTAAAGCATCCACATCGTCAAATAGTGGCCAGTGTAAAAACAATGTACTGACTGCCACTCCCACCAGCCCGCAATTGGTTGAGGCGCTCGGACGGGTAGTAATCGCGGGTCATGTTGGCCTTCATCGATATTCATTTAAGGACGTTCGTTAGACATTGTAGGAACTGTCAATACTTACCCGTCGGATCGTGTCGTGTTCGTACTTGTCTATGTCAGCAGCTGTTGTCAGACCCATCCGCCGGTAGTGATGCAACTCTTGTATTCGTTTGCGGAGAACAGCCTCGTCTGAGCAAAGTGAGACAAAATCCATTGGTTCACTTTTGTCGTGGACCTACAAAGAATATCCGTGACGAAAGCTTCGTAATCTTCTGCTGTTTGAAGCCTCGCGAATGGTCGAAGCCGATTGACAATATCTTTTTCCTCTTTCGGTCTCTTCTTCTCCGCAGCTTGCATCTAACACTGGTTAGTTACGGGCAAGTTGAGCGCAACGACTCGTACCTTCTTATAATCCAATAGGCCCCTATCATACATGATCGCTTTGGCCTCATGCCGTTTCGCAACTCTTTGATTGTACATTTCAATCAGTGTCAGCTTGAACGCCAGTGAGTCGTCGGTTTCGTAAGGTGGTGGTTGCATAGGCTCCTCAGCATTCTGGTCATCGTCTCCGCCAGATGGCTCGGTAGTAGACTCCTCGGTCTTGGGCTGCAATACTGTTTGGGACGTATCCCCGTTGATGGAGTAATGGCCGTTAAGATCGCCGTTTATGCCGTTCATTGACGGCTGACATGTCAGGCCGAGCAGGGGGTTTGATTTACGCTCTTCTAGCATTTGCCATCGCCATTTAACATCCGGATCGTTCTCATCCTCAATGATCTGATCTCCGCCGTACTGAAGGCAAATCCCAAACTCGAGATCCTTGACCAGTTCTTCCGCTTCATTATCTAATTCGTGTTCGAATTCGAGACGACCTGGAAGAAAGGTTGCAACCTCATGAACACCGGGGGCTGAAGTAGGTGGAACTTTCGGAGGTGGAGGGATAGTATTCAGGGCTGCCATTCGCCTTCGCTTTCGTTGATGGAATTCGTCTGGGTCGACATCGAACTCAACATTAACTTTCTAAAAATCGCTATAAGAGGTGGTTGCAACATCTGACATGCGATACCAACCGGGAGAGGCCAATCGGGTGAGTCGATATAGACAGAATTATAGTGTCCCTCCACTTCTTGACTGGTACGGGTACCAATATGCTCAGCTATCATTTGCCAGTTTCCCAATCCTGCCTTGGAAATACCCTCGATAAGCAAAAGCTCCCTAAAAAGAGACAGGAATGTGAGCATGACACAAGGCGATAGAACAGGACTGACTCATCGGCGCCCCAATCTGGTGAAAAGATAGGGTATGAATGTAATTCCTGGGTGCATGCAGACTAGTCCACTCGAAAAGAGGAAATTACCCGAGGAACTTACGATGACTCTGTATGCATGGCCGCGCTTGTGTTTCCCAAACTCCTTCCCAGCACAAAAACAAGCCGGACAAATATCAACCCCATCCCCAGGTTCGCAAACAGGATCAGCACACTTTATTCTGATGGAATGTGTCAAATCACAGAGACATGCATCGCATTGAATCTGCAGGCCAGGCTCATTGACAGCTACGGATGGGTCTGGATGTAAGACACGGAAGTCGGATCGGAAGGTCACATACTCTGGATTTCATCTGGTTGATGCTCGCGCTTACGATTTGAGACTGTCATTCCGCAATTCAACTAAGATGGGAAGAGGGGGAGCCTCAATTCGCCTTGGAGGATGGAAGATGTTAGAGGTTACAAGGCATTCAAGGACGCCGCGCGGAAGAAAACGAATAGAAGGGACTTGTGCGAGCCCACCTGTCTCACACAGATGGTCTGCTACCAGTCAGGAACACCCTGTCCTGTCGTACTCTTGGTCTTGTAACAGCTAAGAATGTTCACAGACGAGTAACACCGTGTGCAGTACTTTTGTGAGATTAAATCCAGACTAATAGAAAGGAGAGCAGGCTGTTTGGCCATGTTTGGAACCGGACCGGACACCAATGGGTTCCGGGCCGTTGTCGGGTACATACTTGAGCTTGAGTGAGGACGTGTGCAATAGCATTTCGTATTGTTACCAGGCATTCAGATAGCTGTCGAGGGCTCTCCAAGGCACAGGGAAGGAACTCAGACCAGCGTGAATAACGAGTTAGTAATGCAGAGCTCAAGTGATACAATAGCTAATTAAGTGTCGGATGGCATCATAAGCCATGAGGTACCTTTACGCACTCACGCTTACATCTCCTGCGAGAACGTCGTCACTGAGAATACGAGCGTACGCATCAGAATGCCAGCTACAACGGAGACCACGAGCTTCAAGGTAAGCCTATACTATAGCAGGGGTCACCCTCATGAGAGTCCAACCATGGGTGTAGTTCAACCACACGATGCTTCGTATCAAGGACCCGAAAGCGTCCTTGCATTTCTACACCGAGGTAAGCCAGGGTACCTGTATGTCCTTCAGAAGCACAATAAGAGTTACTCGATGCAGATCCTGGGTATGACGTTAATTCGTGGTCCGTGTCCTGTAATCCATGCGTGAATGCCTCCAAACCAGTTAATGTGCAGAATCGAACATGGGCGATTTCACGCTTTACTTCCTCGCTTACGAGGGTGAAAACCTTTCGCCTGAGGAAAAGAATGCCAATGTGTTCGCACGGCAAGGTGAACATCGCCCGTCCACCGCACGTCTCGTTTACTTAACGTGTATCCGTAGGCGTTCTGGAGTTGACGCACAATCACGGTACCGAGTCAGATCCTAACTTCCAAGGCTATTCCAGCGGAAACACTGAGCCCGGTAAGGGCTTCGGTCACATTGCCATCGGGGTGGCCAACATCGAGGAGGCGTGTGCGCGCTTCGAAAAACTGGGCGTTTCATTCAAAAAACGTCTCACCGATGGCAACATGAGGCACATCGCGTTCATCTTGGATCCTGATGGGTAAGCGATCACATCACATGAAATAATTTTGGGCGGGTTTTTGACATATCTGTGTCTTGAATGATGATCTCCAGGTACTGGATCGAGATCGTCCCCCACACTTTGAAGGTCTAAGCGAAGTCGATGAAAAGAAGTTTATTCAGCGATCTAGTTTTCCGAGCACTTGCAAACCTACAGCAGTTGACCATGAGTCGAAACACGGAGGGTTATTCATTCAGTACAATTGAAAAAGGATACAAAACACAATGTATAGTAACAGAGTGCAATGCTTGGGCAAACATACAAGGTATGTACAAGTAGTCCGCAACGAGTGCCTGGTACAAATATTGCAATGTGAGGCAATACATGTGAACAAGGTAAAACAAAAGTGTAAAGGTGTATGACGTGGACGAAGCAAGCAAGCAATAAAAAGGAAAGGAATAACAATACTACCTGCCAAGCGACGATGAAAGCACTCTGAGGGTCCGGCCGTCAATCCCGCCATGATTCCGAAGGATTGATAAAATAGCAGCCGAGTCTTCCGCCATCGCTTTGAGTGCGAGAGTAGAGGCAGCATTCTCGAGTCGCGTGAGTAGCGAATCGAGTAGTGTCATGACCTCATGCTCTGTGGTCTTGTCGTTCAAAGGGGGGAGAAGAAGATTCAAGTCTCCCTCTAGGTATCCACGTGGGTTATTCACGCCAGACGGCTGGGTCGTATCCCTTGGGTCTAGTTCTGCGTGCATCTTAAAGACACGGGACGATGCGAGGGCCTCGAAACGAAGACAGAGTAACGCAAGCTCCCGGACTTGATCCACAGACCACTGTGCCTTCACGGGTGCTACGGAGGCACTGGTTGGGGCCGAGTTTGGCACCATGAACATCCTGCCGGCCACCTGTGCGGGATATATGAGTGTTGCCATCTCGGGGACTTCCAACCCCTTGAGCTTGATCTCCCCGACGGGAATAACCTTAATACCCATGCCACGGATTGCTTCAATCGCTGTCGGTGGCTGGAACTCGGAGTACTCCGTGTATGGCCCTGTCTCTGTGATGCGAGCATTGATTTCGCGCACCACATCCGCACTACACATAATCTGTCCACCGGCCGCATGTCCACTAAGTCGAGAAGCACGTATAACCATGGGCCCAAAGTAGTCCATCCGGTTGGTGATCGGATCGGGTTCGCACACAGGTGTACCGCAGTGGAGACCCATGCGCACAGACAAACCACGGGCGATCAAATTGCCTTCCGCATCATAAGCTTCTCTGCCCTCACCACACTCGAGAATTTCCAACGGCCACGGCTCATGGAGAAGTTGCACCTGAATAGTGAGACACCACCACAGGGCGGCAAGAGTGGTCGGAAACGAACACATGAATGCATCACCTTCGGTCTTGACGACGTACCCGCCACATATGCGCAGATGCCTTCGCAGTAAGCTGTTGTGAAGGCGCATAGCAGTTGGCATACCGGCGTTTGCTTCCCAGAGCTGGGTCGAGTTCCGGATGTCGGTGAACACGAGACAGAGGTGACCCACTGGAGGAGGTACTTCTTCACCCAGCCTGGCGAGCGTTCGGTCTGCAATATCAGGCTTCTTTGGCCGACGATTCTTTCCTGTGCCGTATGCATCAGGGTCGAGTACGGAGTCCACGACTGGTTGCTTCGACTGGAACAAATCGGCGACACAAATGACCATGATCATCGTGCTCCCGTCGGACCCATAGCTGATTGCAAAGTCACGCAATTTCTGTGCAGCAATCATGGGATCTGATATCTCCGACCGCGCAATGTCGACAGCAGTCTGGTAGGAGATGTAATCCCACAAGCCACTGTTTGCGACGATAACGAATTCATCTTGCTCCATTAGCTGCCGTACATACACATCCGGACGGGCATTCACAACGGGAAAGTCGTGGAAGAAACCAAATGCGCGCGACGTATCGATGGCGTCATGGATGAAGCCCTTGGGAGAGATCCACCCCTCCGCAGCGCGGATGCGAATCGTTTCACCACGATCAAACGGATTATGTCTCTTGGAAATTACCTCCGCGCTCCCTCGACAGGATATCACGGCCAATGCCTGGCCGGCATTAGCAACGTAGAGCGTCTTCCCGGTGAGGTAAAGGACGATGCCGTCCGCGCCGGTTCCTCTGTACGATGCGTCAAAGGGCGTTGTGGTGCTCGTGGATACGCTTGCTTGGGACAACTTGCGATGCGGTAATGCTGAAGAGTATAAGGAATCGTGGAGTACTTTGTTCAGCCTCAAAAAGGTTCTTCTCAGCGCATCCGCGACACTTTCATCCTTCGCCTTATCCAGTTTGTTCAGATGATCCGTGAACTGTCGGAGGAAGTTGTCATGTAGGAACTTCGAAAGGTGGTTATTGCTCAACGCTGCGTGGGTGCGGCCAAACATAGCAAATACTGCCTCGTCTTGATTTTCCCGGAAATTCGGTTGGACGAGGTCAAACATGCTGAGATAACCGTTGTGTCCAAGGTTATCAGCAATGCCGTATGACATCTTGTTTACCTCGGAGAGCGATGTGCGTACACGGCGGTCTTCGCTCTCATCCGGGATGTTGGGCAAGAATGCTGTTGTAACGTCCATCAAACCCAGCACTCGCAATTGGTGAAGCTCGGAAAAGTCAGCGAGGATCGCTCTACTTTCCTCTTCGTTCGCGGAGAGGGGTTTGTTGCCCGACTTCTCGGGCTTGATTTCCAACCGTTTGTTTCCGGATAGATTCAGATATTTAAGATTCTTGTTGAAATTCCTGGTATCAATCAGTGAATGCTTCAGTTAACTGACAAGTATTTATATGCATACCAATTCCAATCAAACTCCCAGTTATTGATGTTATACCTCAGAACGTTGCTACCCACGTCTATCACCATCAAACTCTGCACCTTTCCTAGCTCATGCGGGAGCGTCTGCAACTTGTTCCCGTTCAAGAACAAGACTGAAAGTCGTGTTAACTTATACAAGTCCTCAGTCGGGATGCTTGTCAACTGGTTCCCGCTTAGGTAGAGCTCTTCAAGTTTCGACAAGTTACGGAAGAACGAGGAAGGCATTTCCTGAATCACGTTGAAAGATAGATTGAGCACGCGCAACTCTTTGAAGACCGTGAACGGCGGAAGCGATTCGTCAGTCAAGCGATTTTCGCCGACGTAAAGGCGCTCAAGGGAGTATGCAAGTGGAGGGGCTGGTCTTGCCGGAGCCGGGATATGTGATGATTCTTCAGAGAGCAAATTACGAACGGGGTAATGTCGTCCGCCAGGAAGGTCGGGCGGAACGTCGAGAGTGATGCCAGTCGAAGGTGGCGAAACAAGTCCAGTGCCTGGGGGCTCATGCCACACCTCCATCAGGTTTGAGGTGACGTTGATCATGGTGAGCGACGCGCAGTTCCAAATGGAGGCAGGAATGCGTGTGAGGCTGTTGTTGTGCGCATCGAGGGTCTCGAGGCGTTGGAGGCGCCCAATAGACTCAGGTAGTGCATCAAGGTGGTTGTCCGAGCATGAAAGCGTGAGGAGGTGACTGAGGTCACCTAGGGCTTCAGGGAGGGCCCGAAACAGGTTATGATCGAGTGTGAGATGTTGAAGGGAGGAAAGGTGGGAGAGAGTGAAATCATCAAGCGACGATAACTTCGCATACGAAACATCAAGAGAGGTCAGTGCATATGGCATTGGCGTCGGAGTAACGAGTTTGAGAAGGGTGATGTCATTGTGAGAGGCGTCAAGCTTCTGTGTCGTGCGGGGCCAGTGGGATAAATCGAGGGCATGCACGTAATTATGATCTGCTGAGAGAACCTCGAGATTCGGAAGTGCGTGGGTGAAGGAAAGGTCGGAAATGCTGTTCCGTCGACAATCCAGCACCTTCAGGTTGACAAGCCGGTTGAACTGCTCCGGGATCTTGGAAACATTATTTCCAACGAAAATAAGCTTCTCCAGCTGGACCAGCTCCCCTATGTCCTCGGGGAGATCTGTGATCATGTTGAAGGAGACATCAAGGTCGAGAAGTGCTGGCAGTTTGCATATTACTGACGGGAGTTGGACAAACTTGTTGTTCGATATGTTCAAGTACTTCAAATTGCAGAGCCTGGGCAAGTACCAAGGCAACTGTTCCAACCGGTTGTTCTGTAGCTTCAAGGAATTAAGTTCAGGGATACGCTCAAGTGCGGCATCATCAAGGTCTACAATGCGGTTGCAAGAGAGGTCGAGGCGGTGAAGACTTGCTGAATGTCGCACGCTCTGGGGCACCTTTTTCATCGCCATGTTTGACAGCCGTAGTTCGCGCAGGGTCGCGCATGACTGAATGAAGTCGAGCGGAATCTCAACCATGGGATTGCGTGATAGATTCAGGTATACGATGGATGCTGCATTCTTGTGTAGAATTATTGGTATCGTGGGCAGGCCGCATCCAGTGAGGTCCACGTATTCCAATTCGTTGAACTGTAAGTCCTCCTGCAAGCCATATAGTCAGACACGACCACATGCCAGTTGGACGTAGATCTTACAGGTGGCCCGAGGAGTTGGCTTTTATAAACAAACTTGAGAAGAAATGTCATATCTTCCGCAGCAATGTAATCGAGGCTATCAGCCTGATCATACCCAGCTTGTTCCAATCGACGTCGAGTAATGGCGGCAGGCCGTTCAGTAGGTGCAAGGACTCGCTCTATTGCGACATTCAGGACAAAATACACACGCCGAGACTGAAAGACATACCTCTCCCACGTTCTTTGAGGTATAGTTTGTGTGTCTCGCGATCCTGATCAAGGAGCACCTTGGCATTGAGTGAAGGAGTAAGGTCCGCAACTGTGGAGGTTGGTAAAATTTGGGCAACGTGGTAGGAGCCGTCGTCCCGGTATATCCGGACGCGCACGAATTTGTTCGTGGTAGTTGCTTGTTTATGAGAATGGCGAGACTCACGGCGGCCACGTCTTCGTGCGCCGGTATGATTGTAGGCTGAACCATCGTCCGGAGAGCGCGAACTGCTCGCGGCAAGACTTTCCTCCTCTGAGACAGAATGAACTTCCTCTTCAGGTCCAAATACTTCTTCCCTTTCCACTGCCCAGCTCTCCGGAGCAGTCCAGGCACCATCCGACATTCTCTCGTGAGGCTGGTCTTCAAGGCGGTACGGACCCAATGTTGATTTTGGAGATATTTTACGGAAGTCGTGGAAATAGTATGCGTTCCGTTTAGATGATACCGAACTTGAATTAAACGGGTCGCTAAACATGGTCGCCGAAGGTGAAGGAGGGGTGAAGCCTGATATGTCGAGAACGCTGGATGGAGATACGTTAGAGGGTCCCTCCAAGACTTCTGGGCTGACGATGCCATCCATATGTGAGATGTCTGTATCGAGGGTGAAAGGAAGTTCGCTTGACGAGTCCTTGTGAGTGAGGGGAACAGTTTTATTGAGGCGTGGTCTTCTTATGCGTGGTTTGTCCCTTTCTTTCTTCAGCAAAGGCTGAGGTGATGAGCTCATAGGGGGGTAAGAACGGAATGATGCTGCGCTGTCCTGCATAGATATCATGGAAGGATTCAAAGAAGGGTATGGATACGTCGCGAAGGTGTCACCGCTGTCCAAGCTGAGTTTTGAACGCGAGCGCTTTCTCATAATGTCACTGAGGAAACCAAGTGGATTACCCTTTCGCGAATCGTTCGAATAGACGTCAGATGGGTCTGCCAGGAAAGACTGGGAGTCATTTGCTCTGCTCCTTAAAGAGACTGCAGAGCTGCTCGAACGGGCGAACGGAATGGACGGCAAAGATGGTTTCTGAACAAAACCAAAAGAGCGCTTCGGAGGAATCCTGGGCTGAAAACCGTGGCGGGTAAGCTGAAGATACACGGACGAGAGCGGAGAAAGCTCGCCGTATGCAGCCATGGCGCGATGTCGATGTCCGGGGTGGGCTGGATTTCTGACTGAGATTCGGTGTCAGGATGGGGTAGATAGTCTTGGACAACCAGCGTCAACTCCGACAGTGAACTGGCCCTTGTCACGATGTCGGAATCCACCTGAGTGTCGTCCTTCCATGCCATTCCCTGCAGCAAAGACCGCGTTGAGCTGGTCGACGTCAAGGACTGAGGTTACGTAATCCACTGCACACAATAAAGTCGTTATTTATTTATTTCGTGATTACACCGGAGAGCGACCGGGCCGCCGCCCGTCCGCCCGCTGGTGCCGTATGGAGTAGCAGCTGTGCAACGCCAATACTGTGCACATTGTAGGCCCAAAGCGCTGCGCACCGGGCTACGTCTTTCGTTCTCCAAATCCCCATCATGTCCTCGACGACAATGGAAACATCGACCGCGACGGGGACGGCCTCTTCGACGGCCACTAGTACAACCACATCTTTCCAACTACCCTCCAGTCTCAAAGTACGTCCACTCGGTTTTGCACCACATATTCTTACGTCTCCGTCTCGCATAGGTTGTCGGCATAATACTGGCCATCACCAGTGGTGTCCTTATCGGGTCCAGTTTCGTCTTCAAGAAGAAAGGTCTCCTACGTTCACAGGCTGGGCGTACGGCGGGGGAAGGAGTCGCTTACCTTAAATCAGTGCGTTTTTAATGTAGCCCTGTTGAGGATGACATGTTTGATCGTACGTGAAGCCGCTATGGTGGACCGGCATGATCAGTGAGTGGACTTCTCACTTCAACTGACCTACTGTAACCCCGCACAACCGCAGTGATGATTCTAGGGGAAATCTGTAATTTTGCAGGTAACGCACCCACTTTGCAGTGAGGCATTCACACCGCTAATTATGCCATCCAGCATATGCATTCGTAGAAGCTCTTGTTGTTGTGCGTTCCTTTGCACTAGCTGTTGGCTTAATCCTGACCTTTTTGTCTAGACACCCATGGGCGCACTGTCCGTTGTAATTTGCGCGATTTTGTCATCAATTTTTCTCAAAGAGAAACTCACATTCTTCGGCTGGCTGGGATGTGCTCTTTGTATTGTGTGTTCCTCCATTTCACCTGCTTGCGTGCCGTCCCTCATAGATGTTGTCAGATTGGTTCAGTTATCATTGCTCTTAACGGTTTGTTCCCTCCCCTTGCGACTCTCCATCCTCTCTTATCCCCGGACTAGGTCCTCAAGAGTCAACCCCAAGCCAGATCTCGGAGTTCAAACAGCTCTTCATTGCCCCCGGATTTCTCGCGTACATCAGCGTGTTAGTCGCAATCGCCCTTGGCATCATCGTTTATTTTGGACCAAGGTTTGAGTTCATACGGTTACTCTCACCAGTGATACCCATCCCGATACAACAGGTATGGAAAGCGGAATATGCTCTGGTACCTCGCCGTGTGCAGTACCATCGGTGGCATAAGCGTAAGCGTTACCACTGGGCTCGGTGCTGCAGTAGTAACCACTGCCATGGGTCACAACCAAGTACGTTTGCATGACTGATTTAGAGCTGAAGGTTACACCTTAATAGTTCAACAACTGGTTTATATTTTTCCTCGTGGCTTTTGTGGCTGTCACTCTTGGTGCGCTGTTGTTCTTTCACTCTGTATGATCTATACTCATGCACACTGCAGTGACGGAGGTATACTATTTGAACGTTGCGCTTGCGCTATTCAACACCGGTAAGTGCAGTTAATGTTTTACGACTGAGAAATCATCTGATCTGCCTCGTAGCTATGGGTAAGGGGAATCGCTCACTGATGATTACACCGCACTGACGATCAATGCCAAGTCACGCCAACGTACTACGTGCTATGTGAGTATCTGGTGGTCGATGTGACTTGGGACGCTGATAGCTTTTACAGTTTCGTTCTGCTCGATGGTCACTACTATCGTACGTGCCATAATTTGGTCACCCCTGCGATGGCGCTGACATAAGATATACTTTCTCTACGGCTCGCAGGTCCTTTTCCAAGGTCTTGCTGCACCAGTGTCTCAAATTCTAACGCTGGTATTCGCGTTTCTTACCATTTGCGTTGGGATAACAATCTTGCAAATGTCCAAAATTGATCCTGCTCGGCTTTCCTCCCTTGACCGCCGCTCAACACTACTTCTCCAAGTTGCCCGAGCGCACACCGACAACGCCGCAACGTTCATGTATCCTGGGGCAGAAAACGATCCTGAGGCGGGCGAAAAATCCTTTGCTGCCATTGAAGATCCTGGCATTGACGCCCTTCGTGGGTCATTCGCCACGGTTGGCAGTATCATCCGCGCCCGTAGTGCCCGCAGGCTCAGTCAGTCAAGTCGGGGAGGCTCTTCTGCGCGTGGTGCCGGCCGTGGCCTTGGTGTTGGTGGAGGGATGGTCGGTAGTATGGACAGCGTTACTAGTACCTGTGCAAACGAACAGTACGACAGCCGATCATCATCATTTGAGGCACTCAGATATACAACATCAATTGAATTCAAACTGTCAGAAGGTTATATAATACAATGCAGCATCAATACGGGTGCGGAGGACAGGGTACGCACTCTCACGCACAACCATTCCGCTTGTGACGATCCTGGTCTGGGCTCCGCGTATAGTGATATTTGTATGAGTCGTTCTACACATCCGTGTCCTGCGCGACACTGGCAACGCGGCTTGAAGCACACAACTTAAACCCATCAGTATGCGTTGACCTGTTTTGGCAAGCCATTGGGGAAGTATTGCTCGAAGAGGTTCGGGTAATGGCGTTCAGCAACATCAGGATGACTCCTGCAATGAAGTACAGCCGTATCAGCGCTGCGACATCACGTCTGAGCAGACCCTAACTTGACTCTTCCAATCAAGTTGACCTTCCCTGAAGGCTCCTGGTCGAACTCAGCAAAGTTCACAGCTGCATAAACTGTCGGTTGGCGAGAAATGAGTCACAAAGGGGAGAGACCACTCACAATCAGTCTGGGCAGGATTCCCACGCAAGTCTTTAAACTTTAAGATCTCAGGTGGAACTTCAGTTATTGTCTGTCAGTGAAGGGCTTCACCAAGGGCACGGAGCAAAGAGCACTGACAATCGAGAACTTCGTCAGCAAGCCTTATATTCAAACTGATGTTCTGGAAAAATGGAACGGAATATCTTGGTGTTGATCCGACTGGCGGAGACAGTACACGATGAGAGGTTGCTCTCGCCAACCCCTGAGTAACAAACTCGAGTGCTGCGTAGGTGGTTAAGTCACGTTGGTGGATGACGAGC
>NW_026260971.1:0-38807 GCF_024613125.1 Pisolithus orientalis | reverse complement strand
TCGCTTCTGTGGCCTCTTCTTGTCAAGGATGTGAAGTGGTATGTCCGCACTTGTCATGAATGCCAGATCCACCAGATGCAGAAGCTTCATATCCCCCCCACTGTACCCATGATAGGGGGCCTGTTTCATAAAGCTCACATTGACATGATGCTGATGCCCAAAGCCAGCAGCTACTGCTACATAGTACAGGCTCGTTGTGCACTCACCTCTTATCCTGAATGGCATATGTTGCGTGCAGAAAATAGTACCATGCTCGTGTCCTTCATCTTCGAGGACGTCCTATGCCACTGGGGTCTGCTCACTGAGATTGTCACTGACAATGGTCCTGTGTTCATCCAAGCCTTAGATGCCCTAGCCACACAATATCATATCTGCCACATCCGTATCTCTCCTTACAACTCTCAGGCTAACAGCATTGTAGAGCATCGCCACTATGATGTTTGCAAGGCTATCATGAAGAGCTGCAAGAACGATGATTGCTGCTGGCACACCGTTGCACATTCTGTCTTCTGGGCCGAGTGGGTCACCACTTTGAAATCCATGGGTCTATCCCCTTATTTCATGGTACATGGTGTCGAACCACTGTTCCCATTCAACCTTGCCAAGGCTACTTTCCTTTTACCCCTGTCCCACGATGATGTGACACCACTGACTACCACAGAACTGATAGCTTGGCGAGCGCGCCAGTTACAGAAGCATCAGGATGACTTAGACCAGGTCCATGGCAACGTCCTCTGTGCACACTTCCAGTCTATCCAGCAGTTTGAAACTGCCTTTCAGCATTGCATTAAAGACCATAACTTCACTCCTGGTGCCCTTGTGCTTGTTCACAACTCCCGTGTAGAGAAAGAGCTGAACTGGAAGACAAAGCTGCAGTACACTGGTCCCATGGTCGTCCTTCATCGGACCACTGGGGGTTCGTACCTGCTGGCTGAGCTGGATGGCTCCATCTCCAAACTCCGCTTTGCTGCATTCTGCTTACTTCCCTACCACCTGCGCAACCATGACTCATATTACTGGGTTGGATGATGAGGAGCTAGACCACCTGCTTGAGGAAGCTGAGGATGACCCCACTGATGATGATGTGGAGGCTTTTTTCTGCAAACAGCTGACTATCTGTCTCTTCCAGTATCCACAGTTTGTCCATCATGCTATTCCCCTGTACCCTCTTCTTCCATGATACCCATACCTCTTTCTGCAGCCTTGCCCACCTCCCCGTGGCTTCTTCTACTACACTCGTTCCTTCTCCCATGCTGACTGGGGACAGTCAGCATTCAAAGTCCCCTGCAGGGGTGACCAGCATACCACTTGATCCACCCAATATCAGACATAGTTTGTTTCCTTTTATCTGTTTTACCCTGGGTTTTGTCCAGAGACCTCTATTCCACCCCAGGTTTCGTCTGGTGATTCTACTGATAGCTAGTCCCTGCTCAAAAAACATAAAAACCGCTTACAAAAAGTCCAAAACTGTCCAGAAAAATAACAAAACACCAAATAAGTATATAGCCAAAACAATGTCTCTCCTATCTCTCTTACTAGTCTCGCTGATACCGTCTTCGGCCACTCTATACTGTGTATACTTGCAACCACCCCACACATTTCCTCTTCGATCGCGCAGTCAGCATGCGCCCCTTGATTTATTTTTCTTTCAATTCTCCTTCTGTCTCCTTACAATTGATACACAAAGACCGTCCCAGCTACCCAATAAACAGTCCCTTCGCTTCCTCTTCAAGAATCCATCACATCCTACCATCAAGATTGTTTCATGAGGACATACCGCTGAGAGAAGTCGAAAGTTGCATGAAGAAGACAAGTTGGGCGGTACCCTGCACACCATATCTCACTGTGGCTCATCTTCAAGCATGTCCAGTCATTCGCAACTTCACACAGAAGCAAGCAAAGTGGTATATTTAGCAAAGTATGTGCTGACATGTGGATGGGACAGTACAATACATCTGAACTAACTATAAACATTCTTATTCCACCCAAATCTTCTCCAGAGCTTTGGCGAGTTGATCAATGCGCACCTGCAGGTGAAGGTATGCAGCCTGCAACTCCATGGCCTCAGCACGAAGCAGCCTCAGCGACTGTGACAGGTTGGCCACGACCTTGGCATTGAGCCAGCTATGCACTGGTGCTTTCCCCTTCGCATGCGTGTGGCTTTCGACCACCTCGGCTTCGTCATCATCGTCATCGTCATCTATGACTCTCTTGGATGAGCTTGCCTTTGCAGTCTTCGAGGCCTGCACTGCTAGCCATTAACTTTGCACCTCCTGAGGTGGGGTTGTTACTTACTGACCGATGTGCCTGCCTGTGCCTTCTTTCCCACAGCCTTCATCGACTTCTCGCACCCCTGCTTTATTCACACACAGCCATCGCACGTCCACCCAACGGGTCCGATGCAGGCTGTCTTCTTCACCATGCACTGCATGCATGGGACCTTGTGGAGGATTGAGCTGGGAGGAACAACAATCTTGGGCTCATCCTCGTCTTTGCTCTCTGCAATGGTCTGCTGCAATCACTTTGGACCCCAGTGTCAATCGTTACCACAACCTTCCATCTGTGCACTTACCTTCCACACCAGATGGGACACCACCTCTACATGCGACATCTTCTCTGTCACCACAGGCACTGCAATGCTTGCATGTGGCCCTCTGGTCTCCTGTGCATTCTCATCCCCCATCTGGACGTCCTGCTCGGCCCTTGCATGCACTTTGGCCTCCTCTGCCATCCACCGCTCATAGATGTTGTCCGCTTCAGCCAGTATAGGCACTTCTGCTGCATCCACCCTTACTGTGACGCCAAGCTCCTTCCTGCGCTCAACCAACAGCATAAGCATAGCCTAGAAACGAATGCGATCAGCCTCTGTGCTACTGTACTGCTGATGCACATTCATCTCACCATCTTCTCCTCCCAGCATCGCAGCCACATTGTCTTCTCCTCTTGCATTCCTTCATGATCCTTGGGGAAACACCTTGCTTCAGCCACGAGGATAGCCAATGCGGCTGCGATTTGCTGTTGCAGGTTGGCCTTCTCTGCTTCGACCGGGTCAGGGGTGGCTGTACATATGAGTTGGGAGAGACGAGGGGCACGGTTAGCTGACATGGTTAGAGCAATGGGGGGATTGATGATAAAGGGGGAAAGAATCAAATCAATGCGAAGGTTTGAGCCCTGCACTAACAATTATATACTTAGCAGCCATGAGGCGCTTATGTCATTGGTCCGGATGCCTATATGCAGCATTCAATGGTGTTCTTGCATCCCTCGGCTCTATGCTTCCTTCGCTTCTATGCAGAACTTGCCAGTGTTCTCGAACCCTCAGTACCACACTGTTGCCATCACCATGTGGCAAGCTATTTATGTCCTCCATGCCACGTGGCTGACCGGGGACAGTCAGCATCTAAGTCCCCTGCAGGTGTGAGGAATCCGCATTCCCTGGATGCATAAGCCCCTATCATTAACCGTTCTGTGACTACTGTTATGTCCGCTCCCCTCTCGCATTCACCATTGTTCATGCGCTACCTTCCCACACCCTCACTCCCTCTCATGCAATGCTATACCCGTGGCTGCTGTGCTCCAGTTGTTGTTTTTCCTCGGACTCTTTCTCTTATCACAGTCTCTATTCCTTTAGTGCTTGTAGTATACCCTCGGCCTCTGTTTTGGCCTGTCTTCTGTGTACGTGCTGTCGCACAGCTTTCCCTTACTGTACCCTGTCTTACTTAGGTTCTGGGTTTGTCTGGACTATAAAGCCCTGTACTTAGGTACAGAATGATACCTTTTGGCACTTGGAAGGTCACCACAAGTTTCCTTTACACTTTGTCTATACTGCACGTCTCACATTCCACTGCGCATGAACTACGTATACTGCTCGCACTGCTCGCATCACCAGTACTATTCTGCAGACCACACCGCACACGTCATGAACCACTACCACTACAAAGCACCAGGTCTCACCTTCTAGTCTCGACAGTCCAGAATCCCTTGGGATGAGCAATTTGTTCCCTTCATTTTTTTATTGTTGTTATCTAAGCCATCTAGCTCGTATTATACAGCTACTTGGACTTTTCCTACAGCACGGCCTACGATGTCAACACTGCCCAGAGGGTCCCTGGGACCTCTGTGGTGGTCACTGTGACCAGGCAGCCCCCTTGCACTCGCTGCATAGTGAGTCTGACAGCGGGTCAGTGCGAGCCAGGGCAAGGTAAGACCAGGGCCTGTGTGCCCTGCCACAACAAGAAGAAAACCTGCAGCTGGACATGGGAAGAGGTGGCGGTGGGACCTTCGCAGAAGAGGGCAGGGACAGGGAGCTCCCGAGGGGAGAAGAAGAAGAAGCCATGAGGGAAGGGAAAGGAGAAAGTGACAGAGATGGAGGAAGTGGATGACGAGTGGGAGATAGGCAGAGAAGACGAGCCAGCAACCCCCCTCGAGGGTCCCTCAGGGGTGGGGGTACACATGCGGTGGGCAGAATGGGAGAGGGAGTGGCAGCTGCAGGCCGAAGTGCATGAGACCACTGCGCTGGCCTCCGAGAGGATGGCAGAGGCAGTGGAGCGGATGGCAGAGGCTGCAGAGCAGACCACTGATGAGTGGGCACTGTACTGCACCTGGGCAGAGTGGGCAGAGATGAGGAGGAGGGAGGATGTGCAAGAGGCCAGGATGGCCAAGTTCAAGCGCAGAGGTGGAGGGTGGAAGAGGCCTCAGTCGGAGGTGGAGGAGGACAAGAATGAGGAAGCAGATGAAGGTGCAGAGGGGGATAACGAGGAAGAGGAAGAAGTCAGAGGAGAGAAGGAAGGCAGAGAAGAACAGGAGGGTGGCGGAGGACAAGCAATGGAAGAGTAGAGTAGTTTTCTTTTCTTTTTTCTTTAGTTTGTATATTTTGTATTACTACGAGATAGACTTGTGATTTTGTTTGTGACTCTGAGAAGTGAAATGGATAAGCAGAGAAAGTTCTAAAGTACTTAAGGTAGTTCGGTAAGAGGCAGAGTTGGCCTGCGGAGGAAGTTTATGTAGGCAGAGTATTATGGTGGAGGTTGGTATGGGCCAGGTTTGTGTGGATAGCATTCATGGAAAGCAGATACTATGTCGGAAGCATGATCTAGCTCAGTTGCAAGCAACCAAGAGGTTTCTTCGTCAGTGTTCTCATAACCAGCCCAGCGGACTAGATACAAGAGTTGACAGTGGTGGCGACAGCGGTCCACCTTAGAGTCGAGTATCTCTGATACTTTGTACTCAAGGTCACCATCAACATCCACTGGTGGAGGCGGAGGTTGTTGCCAGTTTGGGAAAGGGTTAGCCGCTGCAGCTTCCAGTTGTGAGACATGGAAGACCGGATGTACTGAGTGCATAGAGTCAGGGAGCTTAAGGGTGACAGAATGCATACCTGGCCTGGCCAGGATGGTGAATGGACCTAAGTACTTTTTGGAGAGTTTTTCTGAAGGACGAGTGGAGCAGAAGTACCTGGCTTTGATGTAGGCCTGTTCTCCAACCTTGAACTCAGGTGGAGGTATGCATTTAGCATCTGCTGGACCCTGGTAGCGCTGTTGAGCGGTGGACATTTCAGAGTGGAGGAAGTCATGAAGGGCAGAGAGCTCGACAACATAGTCGTGAGCCCTCGGAGAGGTGAAGTCTTGGTCAGGGACCACAGACAAGTTTGGATGGTATCCCTTGTTAGCGAAGAAGGGAGAAACTCCAGTAGTTGCACTTGGTGCATTGTTGAAAGCAAACTCCACTAGAGGTAAGAGCTCAGCCCAGTTGTCTTGTTGGTAGTTACAGTAGACACAAAGGTACTGTTCAAGAGTCTGGTTCGTTCGCTTGGTCTGGCCATCGCCTTCTGGGTGGTAACCCGAAGTGAAGTGAAGGCGCATATCAAGGGCTTTTCCTAGAGAGCAGAAGAAGTGTGAGACAAACTCAGGACTTCTGTCGGAGGTGACATTAGCTGGCACTCCGTGCTTGGAGAAAACATGGGTTAGGAAGAGCTTAGCAAGTTCAGTGGAGGTGATGGAATTGTGGGTGGGATGAACACTGCTTGCTTTGTGAGGTGGTCCACTACCATGAGTATGGTGGAGTAGCCATCGGAGTTGGGGAGGTGTTTGATGAAGTCCATGGAGATGGAGTTCCAAGGTCTCTCTGGGACAGGAAGTTGCTTCAGTAGACCATAAGGGTGGTGGTGTGGAGTTTTGCTGCATCCACAGGCAGTGCAAGACCTGACATATTCTTTCATGTTGGAGTGGAGGTTAGGCCACACATAGTCCCTGTGGATGAGTTCTAGGTTGTGGTTTTGCCCAAAATGGCCTGCTAGAGGATGATCATGCTTGAACCAAAGCACTCGAAGGCAGAGGTCATCAATGTCAGGGACAAAGATGCGACCGTCAAGGTGGAGTAGACCGTTGGAGTCCAGGGACAATTGAGGCTTAGTCGGAGTTGGAAGATTGCTGGCGGAGACAGGATTGGAGGGTAGGGCAGAGATGATGTCAGAGTGCAAGCACTCAACATCGAAGACCATGGCAGCACGGAGCACAGGTGCCATGAGGGTGGTGGTACGGAGGGACGATGCGAGTTGCTCCTGTGTAAACATAGGGTGGAGATTGTGAGGATTTACCTGCATGTAGTCCCTATCCCCCCCTTTTGGGTAGATGTCCCAATGTCACATAAGTGCATCAGGTTTGGCTCCTAAGCAGCCAGGTCAGAAGCGGATGGAAAGATTAAACTGTGAAAGGTACTCTGACCAGCGGGCCTGTCGACGAGTGAGGACCTTAGAGGTGGAAAAATACTCAAGGTTCTTGCAGTCTGTCACCACGTCGACAGGTAAGGCAGAACCTTCTAGGTAATGCCACCAATGGCAGAAAGCCTCGAAGATAGCCAACAGCTCCTTGTTGTGGGTATCATAGTTGAGTTCTGGTGTGGTCATGGTGCGAGAGTAGAAAGCGACTGGGCAGAGTTCACTGTCAGAGCAAGTGATCGACAAAATGCCAACAATGGCATAGTTGGAGGTGTCAGTTTCAACTGTAAGCGGAGCATCAGGGACCCAATGAGTGAGAACAGGAGCAGAGCTGAAGGCATCCTTCAGGCAGAGGAAAGTGGAGCAGCACTCCTCAGAAAAGTTCCAAGGAGCACCCTTTCATGTGAGGCGAGTGAGCGGAACGACAATGTTGGAGTAGTTATTAATGAACTGTCTATAGAAATTTGCAAAACCAAGGAAAGACTGGATGTCTCGCACCTTCCGTGGCTCAGGCCAGTCATGGACTGCCTGAACCTTCTCAGCAGACATGGTGAGACTGGAGGGAGAAAGAACATAACCGAGGTACTCGACAGAGTCAGAGTGAAACTCGCACTTCTCCAGCTTGGCATAAAGACCATGCTTTCGAAGGCGGCAGAGTACCTCTTTTACATGTTCACAGTGCGACTCCACATCCTGTGAATAAATTAAGATGTCATCAAGGTATACCACAATGCAGACATTGAGCATGTCTGCAAAGATGCTATTGACAAACCGCTGGAAAGCCGCAGGCATGTTAGTCAGACCAAATGGCATTACCTGCCACTTGTAAGAACCATAATGAGTGCAGAAAGCTGTTTTCCATTCATCTCTGTCTGCTATGCAGACTAAATGATAAGCATGGTGGAGGTCGATCTTGGTATAGACTTTAGTGCGGCTTGGGGAGTCAAGTAGGTTGGAGATGAGCAGCAGCAGATAGCAGTCTTTTTTCGTGATTTTGTTGAGTCCTCAATAGTCTATGCAGAGGCAGAGTGAACCGTCCTTCTTCTTTATGAAGAGGACAGGGGCACCATGAGCAGAGGTGGACTGCTTGATGAAACCATAGCCAAGATGCTCATCAATGAAGGTGCAGAGAGCTTCAAGCTCTGGTGGAGAAAGAGAGTAAATCGTGCCAATGGGCAGAGAGGCTCCTTCCTCGAGGTCGATCTTGAGATCAAATGAGCAGTGTGGCAGAAGTTCTGTGGCCTTGTCTTTACTAAAGACATCAGCAAACTCGTGATACTCAGGAGGAACTGAGGAGAGGTCAGGAGGCAGAGATGAAGTGGAGGATGCACGAAGCTTCACATCATCAGTGGAAAACTGCAAGCAGAACTGTCGAGAGCCAGGGAGAGCACAGGCTCTAACATACACAGCAGCATTGATGAGTGAGACAAGCAGAGCAGAGCATGGTGAGTCAGTTGGAGGTGCAGTCGGAGCTGCAAATGGAGTGGAGGGTGTTGGATCTGGAGCAGAGGTCACAGCGGAAGATGACGAAGATGCCTGGGGTGTCGGCATTCTCTGTAACAATGGTTTGAATGATATACTGCCCAGTACCCAGTCAATCGACGGATTGAAGCGGGTGAGCCAGTTGTGTCCTAACACCAGCGAACATGAAGAATCCAATGGAGTAACATAAAATGAAATGGAATTGACATCACCAGAAGGAAAGCGGAGGGAAAGATCTACTTCTTGGGAAATGACAGCATTTGTACTACCATCAAACAAGCGGAGCGGAATTGGTGGAGAAACGGAGGAAACAGGAATGGCATATTTTTTGATTACAGATGGGTCTATGAAACAATGAGAGGAGCCAGAATCGATCAACACAGAAAAAGTATCAACAGAATAATCTGGAAGAGTTACAGTTGGAAGTAAAGAATTGGGACTAGAAAGAGTGGACACATTGAGTTGGATGTCTGGTTGCGCACAGTTGGGTTCAACGCTTCCTCCAGGCTGTGCGAGCTCCCTGGAGGAGTGGACTAATTTTTTGGCTCTGCCTGCTCTGCAGGTGGAGTAGGCGGAGTTCCAGCTGTAGCTGCACGGGCTTTGGCTGCACGAGAGGTGGACTTGGGACAGTCCTTAGCAGAGTGGCCAGCCTCACCACAGAAGAGGCAGAGGTTGTTTTTCATCCTGCACTGGCACTCAGCAGAGGCGAGTTTGCCATCTTTACCCAGAAGGTGGGCAATATTGGACTTGGGCAGATCTTTCTGTTTGCCCTTGCCCTTGGCATTGGACTTTTGAGTGGAGGTGGTAGACAACGATTTAGTTTTGTTGCCAGAGTTGGAGGACTGTGACTTGTCAGAGGTGGACTTGGTGGTATGTGAGATCTCCGCTTTGCGCTCCCAGTAGCACACATTGATGGTCTGGGCGAGTTTGTGGAGTTGTGCAAGGGTAGAGGGTTTTCCGACACGAGCGATCTCATCCTTGATGCAGTCTGGAAGTCCGCTATAGAAGCAGTGGTGGAGTGCACTGACACCGTAGTCCTTGACCTGTGAAGCCCAGTGATTGAACTCCATGACATATTTGGTAATTCGAGAACCGTCCTTCATGGTAAGGTTCTTGAGTTGTTGGATGGCATCTGCTATAGCATCATGCGGACTGAAATTAGCTGTGAGCTCTTGTAAGAACTCATGGTAGTCATCCATCCAGAGCAGGTGGTCATAGTTGTCAGGATTTAGCAGGTCTGGCTCGAGCCAAGCCAGAGCCATACCCTTAAGGTAAGACTGAGCGAAGGTGACCTTGGCTCTGTCAGAGCGGAATGCATGGGGGCAGTCTTGGAAGTTCAACTCGCATTGTATGAGGAACTCGTGGAGTTTCTTAGGGTCAGAGCTGTTGAAAGTGTCAGGCTCGTGGACCTTGGTTTTTGGAGCAGAGTCCCCAGTGCATGAACTAGACTGCGCAAGCGCATGGACAGCTCTAGCAAGAGCTACAAGGGGGTCCTCTGGCAGCTCAGCTGGGTCTTCGGGGACATCCCCATCACTGCTGCCCCCACCATCAGGATCACCATCTGGATAATCAGGGTTGGGGTCAGGTCCATCATCTCGGTTATGAGGAGGCAGAGTATGGAAGGCTGATGGGTGGAGGTTGGAGTGACCAGCTTGTGAAGCACTTTCGCCTTCAGCGTGAGAGCAGCATCGAGCGGAGAAGGACTGGAATTGTTCAATGACAGAAGGGAGTTGACGCAGATTAGCTAGCACTACAGCAAGGTTCTCAGTGACCTCTCTTTGAGATTGAGCTCGAGTTCTCATAACGGTGTAAGTTTTTCGGAAGACAGAAAAGGAGATCGTACAAGTGTGAGTACGAATATACTGTCAAGTCCGGGCCTACTCTGACCAACTCCGACGCTAAACAAGGTCTAGAGGAGGGTTCAGAAGCAAGTCCGACACAGAAGAACAGAACTCTGACTAGTGGAGTGTTGGCAGGAACAAAGACCACTGAGACAAAGGCAGAGCAGAGTGAGGGCATCAGGTTCAGCTCGTGCGCTACCCCCTTGCATGATCTCAGCCCTCATATTTCAGAGGGAGAGTACAGATGGAGAGTCGGAGATAACTCCGACAGGCAGAAGACAGAATCAGAGGGAGTAGGAACTAAGTTGATATTTGTACTGAAGAACAGTGGAGTACAGTACATGCTTTTATACTGCTACAGAGGTACAGTAACCAGAATCGGAACTGACATATGGAGACTCATAAATTTTCAAGTAAAATTTCCTGGACGATGAATGAAGGGTAGACAGAGGACATATGAACCGGTAACACAGAACATCCAGAAAAGGAAATAGTCCAGGCGCTGGACCATGCAGTGAGTGCACTGCAGAGTACCTGACTGCGAAGGTAGTCACATGACCCCTCAGAGAATGGACCACTCAGTCCAGTAGGAGAGCAACATAAGTCCAACAACAGTCAGAGTGGAGATGGTTCGCAACCAACAGAAGTTGGGCGGAGTTGGTGCAGAGTGAGCAGATGACCAGCAGAAAAGGTTGTGGAGTGAGCAAAGACCTATGATGAACGCATGGTTATGACAGATGTCTCCTTCAAATTCTGCAACAAACACAGAGAGGCCATGGATTATCTTCACCAAGCTATTGTCTCATCCCCTGTGCTATGTATTATCGACTACAATTCCAACAGGAAGGTCATTCTAGCAGTCGACACTTCAAATATTGCTATAGGATACCTCCTCATGCAGGAGGGGGAAGATGAAAAACATTACCCTGCAAGGTTCAGCTCGATAACTCTCAATGACTGTGAACACCATTACAGCCAAGCTAAACTCAAGCTCTTTGGTCTTTTCCATGCTTTACATGATGTCAGACTTCACATTTTTGGTGTGCAGAATTTAGTTGTTGAGGTTGATGCATGATATATAAAGGAGATTAACAATCCCAACTTATAGCCCAACACAACCATCAACTGCTGGATTGCAGGAAATCTCCTATTTGACTTCGAGCTCCTACATGTTCCAGCTCAAAAGCATACAGCACCAGATGGTCTTTCAAGGAGACTGAAAGCAGAAGAAGATAAGGATGGGGGAAGAGGACTATGAAGATTGGATAGATGATTGTGGAGCTTTCACTGTCAAACTCTTGAATCATAGGGAGGCCTGTTTCAAGTCTCAGCCTTACCCTTGGGAAATTCTGAGTACCCTGTCAGACTCACCCACTGCCATACCACAGAGTCTAGGCCTCTTTTCCTCCAAAGGGTCCCTGTTGAATATCTAGAAGACAGAAATTCTGCAATCAGAGAAAGCAATCCAGAGGGAGGAGAGGTTGAAAGAGGTGAAGAATTTCTTGGAGACAAAGAAGATGCCAGAAGGATTGGAGGAGGGGAAATTGGAAAGCCTAGTGTGTCTTGCCACTCAGTATTTTGTTAAAGGAGGAGAGCTGTGGAGGAAAGAGCCTCAAGGACATCACCAACTAGTAGTCACCCCACACAAATGCCTTGGAATTCTTCATCAGGCTCATGATGAGCTAGGACACAAGGGTATCTTCATGACCTGCGTGTGATTGCTGACTCACTTTTGGTGGCCTATGCTAGAGCAGGACATCTGCTGGTATGTCAAGTCATGTCATCAATGCCAAATCTGTTGTTTGGATCACATACATATTCTGCTGGTCATTGCCATCCAGAGCCCCTATTCTACAAGGCATACATGGACACATTCTTAATGCTGAAGTTGAATGGATTTCATTACATCACTCAAGCTCATTGTTCACTCACCAGCTATCCAGAGTGGGCCATGCTTTGCACAGAAACTGGAAAGTCCATCAGAAAATTCATCTTCAAGAAGATCTTGTGTTTCTGGGGTGCAGTCATGGAAATTGTCACAGATAATGGTGGACCCTATGTCCTCACACTTGATTGGCTTTCCAAGACCTTCAGAATTGGCCACATATGAATCTCACCTTATAACTCACAAGCTAATGGAGTTGTTGAGTGTCAGCATTTTGATGTGAGGGAGGCATTGGTAAAGTGTTGTGGTGAGAAGCATCAAAGTGGTCAGAAGTGGCTCCTGTGGTGTTCTGGGCAGAGAGGGTTACAATTCACGAGGCAACTTGGTTTTCTCCATTCTATATGGCTCACAGCATCAAACCTAGACTCTCCTTTGACATTGCTGAGGCAACATTCTTAGCCCCTTTTGAGGCAGAATTTTACTTGATATCAGAACTCATTGTCCATTATGCTTGCCAACTCCAGAAATGTCCAGAAGATCTTGCTTGCATCCATGATCTTGTTCTGAAATCCCACTTTGTGTCAGTCAAAGACTTCATCATGCATTTTGCACACACCATCCAAGACTTCAACTTCAAACCTGGGTCACTTGTCCTTGTGTGGAATTCACATATCAAGTGAGAACTAGATCACAAGACCAAACCATGCTACCTAGGCCCCATGATTATCATTCAGTGTACCAAAGGAGGCTCATATGTCCTGGTGGAATTAGATGGTGCCATGTCCATATTCTGTTTCACTGCCTTCTGTCTTTATCCCTATTTCCCAGAGAACACCTTGCATATCAAAGTCATGCAGTTGACTGGAATTTCTGCACATGACTTAGATCACCTGGAAGATGATTCACTACCAGATCCCACACTTGCTGGCATCCCTTTGGATGAATCAGATGAGCAGCACACCTTTCTCTGTATCTTTTTCTTTCTTTTCTTTCCACACAGGGACAACTTGTGGGAGGAGAAGGTGATGTGGATGCGATGGTGAGAGAAGCAATCAGTAAGTGTGTGGTTTAATTGCAACTTGCTGCATTGACTGTCCCCTAGGGCAAAGTATTCCCCATCAACATGAGGATAGATGTGGCAGATGGGCCAGTAATAGTGGAAGCATATGAGGCATATGAATGGTGGGTGAGTGAGGAGATTGCATGGCACAAGACCAACAAGGACATGCAGATGGGAGAGGAAGCTGCACAGGAGGTTGGAGGGCAGGAGACAAGTGCTATCATGCTGGCTGCAATGGAGAAGATGTTGCATGTCAAGGTGGTGTCCCAGCCTGTTTGGAAGGTAAGTGCACAGTTTGAATGGTGTGGTAGCAGCTGATACTGGAGTCCAAAGTGATTGCAGCAGACTGTCACAGAGAGTGAAGATGAGGACAAGCCCAAGATCATTGTTCTGCCCAGTTTGATCCTCCACAAGGTCCCATGCATGCAATGCATGGTGAAGAAGACAGCTTGCACAGGACCCATTGGGCAGACATGCAAATGAAGCAGGGGTGTGAGAAGTCAACAAAGGCTGCAGGAAAGAAGGTGCAGGCTGGCACATCAGTTGGTAAGTGGTGGCTTTGCCACAGGAGACTTACAGCTGACATCAAGTAGTTTGGTCTTCGAAGGCTGCAAGGGCTGGCCCATCCAAGAGGGCTGCTGACAACGATGACAACAACAAAGTGGAAGTAGTTGAGAGCCATGCACATGTGAAGGGTAAGGCCCCTGTGCAAGGAGGGCTCAACAGCAAGGTTGCAGCTGATCTCTTGCAGTTGTTGAGGCTGCTGCATGTGGAGGCCACAGAGTTGCATGCAGCTTAGCTCTGCCTTCGAGTGCATGTTGACCAGCTCACCAAGGCACTGGAAAAGACTGGGGTCAAGTAGGGCCAACTGTAGCTAGTTTGTATTTGCTATGTGTTCCCATCTGCATGTAGGCACACACAGCACTAAATATACTGCTTTGTTCCCTTCTGTGTGACACTGTGACACAAAATGACTTGACATGCTTGAATGCTCTCTGCAGGACAGTGCAGCTGCAGTAAGATACAGTGCATGGGCTACTGCCTGACTTGTCTTCTTCATGCAACTTTTGACTTCTCTTAACAATGAGTCCTCATAGTATGGTGTTGACAGTAAGATGTGACAATGTCTTGAAGAGAGAATGAAGGGACTGTGAATTGGGTAACTGGGACAGTCTTTGTGTATTAATTGTAAGGAGACAGAAGGAGAATTGAAAGGAAAATAGATCAAGGGGCACACACTGACTGCATATTCAAAGAAGAAATGTGCAGGGTAGTTGTGGGCATTCACAGAGTATAGCAGCTGAGGATGGCATCAGCAAGACTAGTAAGAGAAGGCATAGGAGTGATGTTGGTTTATTTATATACTTATTTGGTGTTTTGTTATTTTTCTGGACAGTTTTGGACATTTTGTTAGCGGTTTTTATGTTTTTTGAGTGAGGACTAGCTATCAGTAGGATCACTGGACGAAACCTGGGGTAGAACAGAGGTCTCCAGATGAAACCCAGGGTAAAACAGATGAGGAGAAACAAACTATGTTTGGTGTCAGATGGAGTGAGTGGTATGCTGGTCACCCCTGTGGGGGACTTTGAATGCTGGCTTTCCCCAGTCAGCATGGGAGAAGGAATGAGAGTAGTGGAAGAAGATGCAAAGAGGTGGGTGAAGCCATGGAAGGAGGTATGGGTATCATGGGAGAAGAGGGTATGGAGGGAGGGTGTGATGGACAGACTGTGGGTACTGGAAAGGGCAGATAGTCAGCTTTCTGAGGCAAAAGCCTCTACCTCATCATCAGTGGGGTCATCCTCAGCCTCCTCAAGAAGGTAGTCTGGTCCTTCATCATCCAACCCAGTAATGTGAGTGACAGTTGCATGAGTTTGTGACTGCAGGTGGTATGGAAGTAGGTGGAATGCAGCAAAGTGGAGCTAGGAGATGGAGCCATCCAACTCAGCCAGCAGGTACAAGCCCCCATTGGTCCAATGAAGGATGACCATGGGACTGGTGTACCATGGCTTTGTCTTTCAGTTCAGTTCTTTCTCTACACAGGAGTTGTGAATGAGCACAAGGGTGCTGGGGGTGAAGTCATGGTCTTTAATGTGATGCTGAAAGGTGGCTTCAAACTGTTGGACAGACTGGCAATGTGTGTGGAGGATGCTATCATGGACCTGGTCTAGGTCATCCTGAGGCTTCTGTAACTGGCATACACACCAAGCAATCAGTTCTGTGGTAGTCAGCAGTGTCACATCATCATGGGATAGGGGCAAAAGGAAAGTAGCCTCAGTGAGGTCAAACAAGAACAGTGGTTTGACCTGTGGACCATGAAGTAAGGGGATAAACCTGTGGACTTCAGAATGGTGACCTGCTCAGCCCAGAACATGGAGTGTGCAATGGTGTGCCAGTGGCAGTTGTCATTCTTGCAGCTCTTCATGATGGCCTTGCATACATCATAGTGGTGACACTCTATGATACCATTAGCCTGAGAGGTGTAAGGAGAGATATGGATGTGACAGATATGATATTGTGTGGCTAGGACATCCAAGGCTTGAATGAATGCCAGACCATTGTCAGTGATGATTTTGGCAAGCAGACCACAGCAGCATAGGATGTCCTCAAAGATGAAGGATGTGAGCACAGTACTATTTTCCATGTGCAACATGCACCACCCTGGATATGAGGTGAGCATGCATCAAGCCTGTACTATGTACCAGTAGCCATGAGCTTTGGGCATTAGCACCATGTCAATGTGATCTTTATGAAACAGGCCCCCTATCATGGGCACAGTGGGAGGGATATGAAGCTTCTGTGTCTGGTGGATCTGGCATTCATGACAAGTATGAACATACCATTTCATGCCCTCAACAAGCAGAGGCCACCAAAAGTGGAGGAGAAGGCAGGTGTGGACTGTGAAGACACCTTTGTGTCTGAGGTCATCATGCACTTCTTTGATGCAGTGATACTGCTTGGACTCATTGATGACTAGCTGGTGCCATCCATGCAGTTCCCTATGCCATAAGTTGCCATCTAGAAGGAAGAAGTGGCTGGCAGAATTAAAGAAGGAGGAGTACTGTGCATCAGTAAGGTCAGGAGGTCGCTTGTGGGTCACAAGGAATGTGCAGATCATTTCTATCTTTGCCTTGCATGCACAAGCCTTTGCAGACCACAGGATGGCAGGGTTGTCAGAGGTATCAGGGGTGTTATTAGCATCAGCAGTTGCAGAGAAAGTGAGATAGAAGGATGCAGGCAGTGGGTGGCAGTAAGGAATGGTGATCATGATTGAAAAGAGACATAGGATGTGGGCAGTCATTGACAGCCTTTGTAGAGAAAGAGTAAAAACAGTCTAACCAATCCTTGTGGTCATCATCCTTGGGTGGGTTAAGTTCCAACCATGGGCAGCAGGACAGGCTGTCAGGGCTGGCATGCTTTTCTGCAGGAATGTGCATGAGTTTGAATGAGAAGAGGAGGACACCAGCAATTTAGCAATTGATCATCACATCAGGCTGCAGATCTGGGTTATTTATCATGTCCTTAATGTATCTTGCATCTACCTCTACAGTGAAGTTAGTGAGACCAAAGATGTATACATGTACCACACACAATGCATGGAAGAGACCATACAGCTCAAGCTTGGCCTGGGAGTAGTGGCTTTCTACTTTGTTGAGGGTGATGGATCCAAAGTGACTAGGGTATCATTTGCCATCTTTGCCAAGCTGGTAGAGGATGCAGCCAACTGCAATGACTGAAGTGTCAACTGCTAAAATTACTTTGTGACTGCACTCATAGTCAATCCTTCAGAGTGCAAGGGACTTTACAATTTCATCCTTGAGTCATTGCATGGCAGCACATTGCAGCTTGTCCCATGTGAATGGTATGTCTTTCCACATGAGTGTGACTAGCAGCTGCATGATCTTGGTGAAGTCCTTGATGAAGATGCAGAGGACACCACAGACACTGAGGAAACTGTGAACCTGCATCAGGTTGTGGCACTCAGGCCAGTCATGGATCTTCTGCACTTTGCTTTCTCAGGAATGTGACCTTCAAAGGTGCACTTGTGGCCAATGACCACAGCAGAGGGAGCAGCTAGTATGAACTTCTTTGCTGAGACAGGACTCCAATGTTCTGCAAACACTGAAGGATCCTGGGGTTCTCTGGGATAGTCTCATAGGAACCATCCATGTGCTGATAGCAGGTGGTCTTGGATGTTATGGGGACATCATCTATGAAGGGTAAGGTATGATGTGGGATCTCATCCTGAAGCATGAATGTGGTATCTCCCTGGTATACCTGGACTGCATTTGCATGACCTTGCAGCAGAGTAGTAAGCTGATGCAGTCTGAGCAGGGTACCAAAGGTGGTGAGGTCATGGGAGTCAACATGAAGCATGTGCTGGTCATACCCAGAGTAGAGGTCCATCATCACATATACAGCATATCCAGCAAAGGATTCTGCAAGGTGTTCTACAAAGGGCAGGACAGATGGTCACTGCATTCAGGGGCTGTAAGCCATGCACAAGGCAAAGAGACTTTCCATCTTTCTTTACTATGCAGAACCAGTGAGAGCAGTAAGCTGCTGTAGAAGGCTCATACATCCTGGACTTGATGCAATCTTTAATCATGACAATGACCTGGGTGTGAATCATGCTCAGGATAGGGATATTCCATTGGACCCAAGGTGTGTGTGGAATCATGGGGATCTTTATGGGGAGGAAATAGCATTTGTCTAGGTGTCCATGTTCTGTGATGTCCCAAGCAAACACAGGCTTGTGGACTGAAATGAGCCAAGTCACAAGTTTAAGTTCTTCTGGCCAAAGCCAGTCTTCTGGGTCTAGATTGAGCTCCATGGCCCAATTGGTAGTGAAGTGGGTGCCTGGAGTGAAGTCTGGCAGATGTGGGGGAAGTGGTTGGAGACCAGCAAGCAGATCATCAGGCAGGCTGCACACAATGTGGTATTCCTCTGCCATCAGGGCAGGTACTGTCCAAACCTTCTTGGCAACTGGCTTGTAAATGAGGGTGTGAACCATGGGATCTAGTTGGTAAATGCTCTCAAAAGTGGCTAGAGCAGAGGGGGTTAGTATCATCTGAGTGGAGGAGAGGAAGGCAAAAGGGTGAGGGTATTCTGGCAGGTATGTTCTGTGGCATGGGTGCTGTGGGAAAAGGGAAGTTCATTGAGGTGAAGGCTAGGGAAGAAACTGTGGGACTCAGGAATGGGTAGCAGCAGCTGAACAGAAAACAGGATGTCTTAGTAGGCTCTCCCCAACCATTTGGCAGATTCAAAAACCCCATTCAACAATACTCTGGTGACTGTGGCAGTGCTTGCCACACTTTCTGTGTGGGCAGCCCTTGCACCATGGGTGCATGGGCAGAGTGTACTTGTGGCCATCATTCAGATCACAGAGAGTGATCTGCTGGCCACCATTGGGATAGTCATTTGTCACCATGCTCATGAGGAAAATGAACAGATGCCCAAGAAGCATGTTGAAGTTGGCATGTTCACTTACCTGAACCTGGAGCATGACTGGCCCAGCACCAAAGTTGAGTTTCAGGTTTTCTAGAATGCCTACAGTAGTGTCTTTAGACATGTTAGCAGAGGTCATAGTCATGAGATGGTCACAGTGCAATGGCAGCCCCATCTTCTCCCAGATGTGCCTGGGCATGGTGACAATTTCCAAACCAGAATCTAGTACACAGTTGATTGTAACATCAGTCCCAGGGACCTTGGCTTCGATGCAGCAGAGCAGTAGAGTGTGGTGAGCCACAATGGAACTGTTGTCACCATGGATGATGCAGTCTCTGTACTCATGTGTGGTTTGGTGAGGGTCATGGCTGGTCAGTTCATGTACATGCACTCCTTCATTGTCATCACTACAAGCTACCTTGATCTCATTCACGGTGATGCACTTGGCCATGGTGATGTCCCTGAACTGTTTGCAAAACTCAGGGGCTACTGCCAACAATTCTTTGACTGGCAAGGCAACACTGGTTTCAAGTACATGCTCCATGACATGCTTGGGTGCAGCTTTGTCTTTGAGTGGGAATGAGTAATGATACTGGTTCTGGTTGCAGGCTGGAGCTGGGTATGATGTTTGTGATGGGATGACTGCCAGGGGCACAGGATCCTTGCATGCAGGTGTCAGAGTGGGATTAGTTGAGGGAACATATGGTTTCACAGCAGTGGATGTTGTCACAGGTGCAGATGGCTCAGATGCCTGGCAAGTGGCATGTGAACTCTGAACACCAGGTGAAATGATTTCCTCTTCAACAGTGGCTGTGAAAGGATCTACTCATGGAGGGTTGGCCAGATGTGTGCAGGTTGAGCTGTAATCTCAACCCCATCAAAGTGGGCTTTCATTCTGCAGGACATGACTGCGCCCTTGTTACCTTTGTCTGCCTGATAGGTAGCCCAAGCTTGGGCAATGTATGCCTGGAAGTCAGGGTTCTCTAAGTCAGCAGCTGATTCATCTACAACCTGGATGGTGTTCAGAAAGGCAGATGGCTGAATCTCCAACTGCACATTGACTGTGGGATGAGTGATGCAGAAGAGGTTAGCTGTGCCTTGGGAAGCTGGGTTGCATGGAGCAGCTGGAGTTGCAGTGTGTGCACTGGCCTGATCTCTGTCAGCCATGACATGGTCAACAGCTTCTTTCAGTGAGTCACATTCAGGGAAGCATGGAATTCAGCTTCTGTCTGCAAGATATAGATGGTTGTCCATACCCCTCATGATCTTACCAGCACAGATATAAACTTCAATGAGCATGCACATCCTCATCCAGTGATTGGGGTCTGTGCAGATTCTGCAGCCAGGTCTGCATTGCTGTGGTGGGTGCTGTGTCTGGAAGTTGTATTCTTGTTTGACAACAGTACCAGCAGGTGGCACCTGTGGCATGTAGGCTGGTGAGGGAGGTGCAGCTGGCGAGGCCACAGTATCCATCATTGGTACCATGCTTCAGAGAGCAGATCCCATCAGAAGAAACTTGGCAGCTTTGACAACTTCTGTGAGCAGGTAAGGGTCATCTGGGTGGAGGTCAGTGTGGACTATGGAGAGTCAATGATGAATATGATCTGCAATGGCCCTCAGGAAGCTGTTCAGGAACATGGAGTCCTGTTCTGTCTCTGCTAGCTTTTTAGTTTTAATGAGGAGGGCAGAAATCAAGGCAAATTTCCACTGGTATTCTCCTAGGTTGTCCTGGTTTCGCATGGGCTTGGACTGATATTCTTCAATGAGGTACTGCAAATCTGCATGGCAGTAGCAGTCATCACCTTTGCAGCCAGGGGACAAACCCTTAACAGTGACTATGAAGGCATCCCAGTTGTCAGCCATGGGTGCAGCTTCTGGAAGTGTTTGCCAGATCTCAGCTTCTTCAAGGTCAGTGTAGCAGACCACAGCTCTGATCTTGCCATGGTCATTGAGAGCAGCAAGAGTACCAAGGAAGTCAATGTCTTCAAGGTATCATGGGAGCTGTGTGGGTGAATCTCCACTAAATTTAGGTGAATTCTGTGTACTGTTGTGGAGTGGCATCTGAAACTGAGGATTAGCCATTGGTTGGTTAACCTGTGGTGGCAGTGCTGGATTGGTGACAGGAGGAATGGGTATTGGCTGTGGGTGTGGAGTGGGTGGTATAGTGCATGAGCAGACTGGTGGAAGCATCAGCAGGTTACTAATTGGCTGATGGGTGGTCTGCAACTGAGTGAGTGGTTGTGGCAGTGTGGCAGATGGAACTGGGATTCTGGGTATAGATTCAGAGGCATCAAAGAGACAGGAAAAAGAGGGTGTCAGTGATGCTGAATCAGATGATGTGATGGGTGTTAAAGGTGATGGCAGGGTTTTGGGTCTTTGGGGAGTTGAGTGGATAAAGCCACCAGGAAAATCAGGGGCAGTGAGATCTAGGTGATCCAGTGCAATGGATATCTAATCTGCCAAAATCTCAGGAGGAGTGATCGCAGGTAGTACCCATGGAATGTCAGTGGGTAATTGCACATGATCTGGTGTTACAGGTGAAACAGGGCAGAAGAGGTTGGACTCCTCTGACAGGTTCAGGTTGCAAAAGTGGGGGCATAAATTTTCTAGTTCAGTGCATTTGGTGGTGTGCCTGAGCAACCTTCTGGAAGTGACAGCAGAATCCCTTGCAGTGGGCTCCAGTTGTAGGAAAAGTTCAAGTAGCTGTATAGTATGAGCTAGATGGCTTAGGTAACAACAATAAAATGAAGGGAACAAATGGCTCATCCCAAGGGATTCTGGACTGCCAAGACTAGAAGGTGGGACTCAGCGCTAGGTAGTGGTAATAATTCATGATGTGTGTGGCATGGTCCACAGGGCAGTACTGGCAATGCGAGTGGTGTGAGTGGTATACATAGTAGGTGCATGGCTGTATGCAAGATGTGCAGTGTAGATGAAGTGAAAAAGAAACTCATAGTGACCTTCCAAGTGCCAAAAGGTATCATTCTGTACCTAAGTACAGGGCTTTATAGTCTGGGCAAACCTGGAACCTAAGTAAGACAGGGTACAAGTAAAGGAAAACTGGGTGACAGTGTGTAAACACAAGACAGGCCTGAACAGAGGCTGAGGGTATACTACAAATGAAAAGGGAACAGAGACCATGTTAAAAGAAAGAGTCTGAAGGAAGGGAAGCAAGCAGAGCACAGCAGCTGTGGGTATAGCATTGTGCAAGAGGGAGCAAGGGCATGGGAAGGTAGTGAGGTAGGTGGGAAGACAGCATGTGAACAGTGGTGGATGCAAGTGGTCTGGGGATGTAATGATAGTCACAGAACAGTTGATGATAGGGGCTTATGTGTCCAAGGAATGTGGATTCCTTACAACATACTTACATGTCTCTGAGCTGATCCTTCAACCTCTTCAGCTCCTTGCATTGCCCTTAAACTGTGCCAATCTGCCCCTCTACTTGCATCACCAACAGCCCCAGCATCTGGTGGATCTGGGTCAACTCAAACTCCTCATCATCTGTGCAACCTTCCAACAGTTGGATGTGCTCAGCAAGAGCCTTGCATGTAGTCGATTTGCTCAGGTTTGTGACTGGCAGAGTTTCTATGATTGGGGGAACTTCAGACTCATCCTGCACAGTGACATCAGATGCAGGTGGATTGTCCAATAATCTGGTCAGTCTGCTAAAGAGTCCACTGTCACTGAGGTCTCCCAGTTTGTCCATATGTGGTGGTGTTGGCTCAGGGCGAGGTTGAGGTGCAGGAGTTGCTGATGAAAGGAAGAGAGGAGGTTGAGGTGCAGGAGGAGGAGGCATGTTTGAGGTTGAAGGGGACTAGCATGAGGTATTGGGTGCTCAGGAGTTGGTTCAGAGTTTTGCCTGGGGGGTGGTTTGTGAGCAGGGATTCAAAGTTTCAGCCCAGTCATCACCATTACTGTTACTGACTTGGTCCATTTATGCGATGGCCCAGCAGCCATCTCTCTACTACCAGCATTCTTGCACTGTGTTATGGTTCAGTGTCCTCATTCTTCATGTCACAATCAGCTTGTACTCACCTTCCTACCCACTCTGAGCAACCAGCTGCACTTCCACTTGGCCTGCCTGCATCACTCACATAACTCCCCAGGTAGACCTTCACACTCAGCCCCTGCCTTCACACACTCCCTGCATGGAAGGTTGGCTTTGGGTGCCAGAGCACCAGTTTTCAATGGGTCAGGGTTATGTGGGCATTCACCTTCATTGTTCTCCAGCTCATCAACTTTGTCTGTGGCCTGCAGAATTTTCTGAATGTTAACTGTCACACTCAGAGTTTCCTGGAGGGTAGGATGTACCTTTTCCTTACCCTTACCCTTGCCTGTGCTATCCATCTGTTGCCTCACCTCTCATCCAGTCCCCCTCATAGACTCCCCTGCTTCAGTGTTGCTTGGCACACATTCTTGACCTTCACCTACCACCCTTGCTGCCTGTCTGCACATACACATTGAAGGTTCCCTTGTCAACCTCTCCACCTTGAGCTGCACCCTCAACTCTATCCTCTCCTGGTAGTCTTTGAAGATGTCATCTATGTGGATCTGTCTCTGTTCCACTGGGTGCCAGAGGTCAGCAATGGCAATGGCACCCAGGACTAGAATGTTTTGGCACATCACAGATTCCTCAGTGTAGTTGTGCATGCACTCATCATGAACCTTCAGTACAGTAATCCTGTTGTCATCAATGTATTTCCACCATGAGTGAATGCCAGCCTGCAGAACTCTGTCAACATGTGACACACTGCAGTGGAAGGTTTACTCACCCAAGTCTTGTCCCAGTCCTCCACCCGCATGTAGATCATATCCAAACTCTCTTCTGGCTGTGGCACCATCTTGATCAGGACCCAGATGTGCCCCAGAGCTTCCAAGAGTGCCATGGTCACCTGGTCCCTCATGCTGAATATGGGGTGTGCATTGTTGCTGGAGTAAGCTTGCATGGTAGTTGGCAAGGGTAGTGAGAATCTGAGAGCAAGGTGGTGGAGTAACAAGGGTGAATCTGACAATGAGACAGTTTCTGGGCAAGTTTTTAATTCCACAGGGCTGTTTCTGATGCATTTACCATGTGCAGAGTTTTTGCTCACACAAGGCACATGGCTGAACATGAGTCATCTTTGTTTACATCACCTGCCAAATCTCTGCCACCCTTCTGTCATGACTCAATGACCTCTGACTGAGGATGGTCAGCATTCAAAGACCATTGGAGGTGTAGGGAGTGGTATACTCCCTGAGGCCAAAATAGGGATGCCAACACCAAAATTCTGCCATTACAAAAGTTGACCCCTATCAAAGTTCCACATCTGTCATCTTTGGAATTATTGCATCTGCCTCATGCACTGCCTCACCCATTGAACCTTCAGAGCTCCCCTGTCCATCAATAACACACACAAGTCATTGTCCTGGAATTCCATGTCAACATCAACCTGACATACATCTATCCAGAATTCTGCAGTCATGCCACCTCAACCTTCACCTCACCATGTAGCCAGGAAATTGTGCAGATCATCAGTAAAAACTCTGGTTACCCCTCTTGTTCTTTTCCCATGAACCTTTCTCTGCAATGCAAGTACCCCTTTGCTTGCAGCCAGTATTGCACCTATGGCCTCTACCCTTCATGTTCCACTCCATGGTACAATGTACACTTGTCCTGTCAGAAGATACCCATCTTTTCCCATTTGTTTTTCTTGGTTACTACTTTACAGTTTGTTTTCACACAATTCTGTATGGCTTTGACATCTGACACATTGCCCTCTTTGTTTTTCAGAATTCTGCTTTACCTGCCCCACATTTCTCTGATTTGTACCTTACTATCTGTGTACTATATAATTCCGCCTCTGTGACAAAAAAGAAAGGATCATCTTTTTGGGACCCACAATCTGTGTCATTTGTGAGTCTAAAGTGTTCAAAGGGTCTTTGCATCCTCTGTGTCTGCTGCATATCTGTGTCTTTGTGTCACCTGCATCTACTGTGTCTTCTGCATCTTTGTGTCCTTGAACCACTAGTACCTCATGTCCCCTCCCATGCACCTAACTCATCTCAGAATTACTTTGTCAGGTCAAGATCATCACTTGGAATTTTGAAAGTGAGTCTATTCATACCCAATTTGTTCTATCAGCACAGTGACTGCTGACCTTGTGTACCTTAGGGCAGGTCTCAGGGGCTTGACCCTAAGGGGGGGATACTGTCATATGCCAAGAAACCCACAGTTTGGTCTTACATTCTGAATGCTGCACCAATGCTGAACACTGAAAACATACATGGTTCCTCACTATACTTTTCTAGTTAGTCTTTGTACTGCCCTCACTTGTGCCAAGGCAGTGTCTGCCTTTGGCTCTCCAATCCCTGCCTCCTCATTTAACCTGTAGTTAGTTCCTTGCACCACTATTTAGTCCCTCACTGGTAACCCCAGCCTTTGGGTTGCCAGTCTTTGGTATATTACTCTATGTAGATTGTACTTAGCTCTGCAGTCTGAATATCAACCTAGTTCACCCCCTAAGCTCCTAGCTTAAGCTTGAGTCAACTCTCAGCTTTCACTCCTGACCCCCCTTGGCTTACTCTGACTTCAACCTGGCTTGTGCAAGGGTCTAGCACACAAGCTAAGACCAAGGGTTGTTGCACCTGGTGCTTGGCCTTCAGCCTTTGATCCTCAACCCAGTCATGAACTTAACACTAACACACTGCAAAAACCTAGCATTGGAGATGGAATGAAGGAAGCCAAGTCTACCAGGTAGGTGAAACAGAGCAAGGTGCACAATGCCATGAAGCTGGAGGACAAAGTGGACCAAATGCCAGCTTTTACATGAGGAACACCTGGTCTGGCACCTTGTACAGGGATGTTTCTTGCACATATGCCTAATCTGGTCATGAATGCAGGTTGTAGAACCATGGAATTTTACTCATGATGAGCAGGGTGACAGCTTGAACTTACAAAGTGGCTTTCTGTTTGAGCAGGAAGCATGCTGAATCATTGACAGTCAGTTCAGTGTTCACTACAGGGGTTTGGGGTTACCAACTCACACTGGTTGCAGGAGTAGGGACTGAATCTGCCACAAGTCCCCCCTCCCCTTGTGCTATATGGAAGGGACCTAACTCCTGGCTTGATACTAGCCTTATTTGTAATAGCATAGACCAACTTGATGACCATAGGCTTTTGTTTTTGCTCAAGGGAAGTGCTGTATTAATGGGAAGTGTTGTAGGAATGAGGTGAGTGCACCCATTGTCAGGTGCTGTGAAGGGCAATATATATGCAATGCATTGAAAGGTGGGGGGACCACTGCAGGGGCATGGGAAAACAGCTAATTGGGTAGGAAAGCCTAGATATGCATAAATGATTAAATTAAGCATGTATGCCAAGTTAGTATGCAACCAACCTGTGTGTGGTGACAGGTATGCAATGTCATGGGTTACAAGGACCTGCACAGACATGATGGTCCTGGGGTATGTAGTCAGATTGATAACCAAGTAAACAGTGTTCTTCCTCCCACAAGTAAACTTCTCAAAGAAATTTCATAAACCAATTCATACTGTATCTTGCAGGCAACATCTCCTGTGTCATCCTCTCCCCCCAAGCTCCTTCATCACAGACTCATAAGCTAATGTTCACCTTTGGTTTTGGATCCCTTGCTAACCATTCAATCAGGCAAAAGCTCACACAGATCCCACCACTCTCTATGCCCAGTGAAGTGTCCAAGAATGAGTGAGTCCACTTCCTGATATCTGAATATTTCTGCATGGGAGGATGAAGAGGATAAAGAGGAAGATGAACTGGACAATGAAGCTAACTGTTGTCCAAGGGTGACCAAGATAGCTCCATTGGGGCATGCAAATTTAACTCAACAGTTTGAAAGCCTTTTTCATCACTATGGTGGTGAGGGGAGTGCAGAAGGGTCAAGGGTGAAGGTGCATCAGAACCATGGGATGAACATAAGAAGTTCTGATATGGAACCACCATCAAGTTCAAAACACACCTTGTACATTTGACAGCTCCTGAAACTGTGCATTACTGAGAACAAGGATCAGGACGTTGCGAGAAACGCTATGGTGCAAACCAGGTTGATGGGGTATATCAAACTCGTCAACAGATTTCATCAGTGATTCTTAGTGCTCCCCATTCCCTAGCTGATGCCATGCTCAATAGAGAAATATCTTCTATTGCACGTAGCATTTGTTCAGTTTTTTTGATGTTACTCTCACTCTTGTCTGAGGGATCCCTGGACTTCTGTGGGTCCACTTTTCTTTGCCCATAAACAACACTTATTCACTAATTGCAGCCAGGAATCATATGCCAGCATTCACAGTGCTGGACCCACTGGTAGGAAAACTCTCATCATCCAGTGGTCTTGCAGTTGTAACAGACGACATCTGTTTGAGCTATTGTATCCGAGCTGGAGTGTAGAAGCATAAATGTCTTGGAAAACAGAGGTAGCGGGTCGGTGACCACCTGGTCTTGAAGTGGCAACTAGGGAATCATGTGAAGCCTTCTCTTGAAGATGTGGATATCATTATGGCTTGGAAGAACACCTTGATAGATGATAGTGAGGAAGATAACTACTTGTTGGAGGCTAAAGCGAAAATGCAGAGAATGGAAGGAGAAGCTATGGGGACTGTCATCATCCATGGCATATGAGTATGAACGTTCCTCAACTTGGGCTCAGGTATTAGGTAGGTGGTTTTGGAGGATGACAAGCTGCAGGATTGTCAAGTCTATAGAGAGGAATATACTCAGACTTCAAGTTGGTTGAAGCTAAACAATTAACTACCTATAGAGAGGAATATACTGTAGGTAGGTAAGTAAGTGTTCCAATATAATGAATGGAAGGAGTCCCACCTCAGACTTCAAGTTGGTTGAAGCTGAGGTGCAGTAAGGAAAAAATAAACTGCTAAGTGTCCGCTTTTGGATTACGTAACGCTGTGCTCGGTGAACCACAACTAAGGTAAAGGTGATAAAACTCCAACAGGTGGTATTATTAATATGAGCACTCTTGGGCCTCCGCCTCCCGTCTCCATATCACATGCAAACGAAGGGGAACATAATGAACAATATGAAAAGAAAAACTACCAGTAAAAGATGAAAGATACCGAAAGCGTTAGAAGCTTCTACGGCGTGGTTATCCCAATTTTAATGACCACTGGCAGCTGAGCCCAAGCATACATCAAAGAATTTCTAAGACTGTCGCCCGAACGTTCTTGGGGGCGATGTTAGTTCCGAGTCCCGAGACGACAATCTCATTCTCTGCAGCGACCCTCTTGCACTCTCCGTTCGGCTGTTGTACGAGAAGCAGTGCATTGAACGGCTGTCCGAGACGAGCAATCATTTCTAATGCCCGGGTATAGTTGTCAATCCGAGGCGCGGAGACGGCGTGTGATGGCGCGACGCCATCCAAGTCAGTGTCAGTATCGGACTCTAAGTCATCTCCCCAGGCAACCCCACTGCTTGGACCTCGAATATAACGAATCCACGGATGCGCGAAGACGAATTTTCGTGGCTCGTTCCGCAAGAGATCGTCTGTGGTCGTGAATTCCACTTGGCCAAGCCCCGATACCCGAGCACGATATAACTTCTCATTGCCTCCGTACGGCTTCTCAAGACTTTTCACAGAAAAGATGATGCATGGAAGGTGTAGACGTCGGGCTGTAAAACGGACAGAGGAAAGACGGTTGATCTTGTTACATATACTCCGCACTTCTTGTTCGGGCAATTTTTCACGCAATTCATTGACACACCTTTCCATTTCTTCTCCTTCAAGTAATGGAGGGCTGTGTGGAGTTTGGTTGTAAACGGAAATGGAAGCCGGGAGACAACTGTTGTATGACGATGACTTCCCCGACCACGCAAGCACGGTGACCTCGCCGGACCGGGCCACAATCTCCTCCAGGAGATGTCCGAGAGCATCGGCTCTCTCCCCGTAGTGGGGCCGGATATCGGACTTGAATATACCGATGAGAGAGTATGCGACGTCCTCCTCGACCGTCGCATTGCGCGTAGAAGCGAGACGAAGCTTCTCGCGCACCCCAAGATCGTCTGGGGTGAATGTGAAGATGGTTCCGTGGGGAATCTTGGTGGCATCTACTAGCTCTTGCATGATCTCTGGAGATTCCTTATGATTCGAGCCAGTATTGCCGAGGTATGGTTTCCACTCGGAGTCATAGAAAAAGATCACTTTCGGTGAGAGAAGCTCCTGTAAAGTCCACGCCCGCGTCATCCATAAACTACGCATAAGGTCCCCAGGCCTGGACGGATGCGCTACGCCGGCGAGGAATACGATCGTGGCTGCCGAACCTGCATACCATTGGTACATAGACGTAAGAGATTGATTAAGGATGGAACTCGTGGATTTGTCGATACAACATGTATCGCACCACGCCCAATTATGACCAAGTCTCCTCGTCTCCTGGCAGAAATTGCGCAATTTCTTGTGCAGAGGCGTGTCGGGAAGGTTCCACACAGATTTGACTACATTGACGTCCTGGAATGATGGCTCGTTCCCCTGCCATGCATGGGAGAACATGACATATCCGAAAAAAATTGTAACCACTCGTAGGATACGCTCGTTGTCCACTTCTGTCGTCATGGATGAAACAAGCGCTTTGAATGACGGACCAGCCTTGAAGATACGCATCTGCTCGGACCTGTTACAAAGGCAACCAGTGGCGACATTGATGACGACGAAGGGACAATCCTTGAGGATCTCGTGGATGATAAGATCAATAGCTGCAATCGTCTCGGATGGAGAAACATAGTTCTTGCGCAGTTCTGTGAAACCATCAGTTGTAGGTATTAGATGCACACAGGAGGCACATACGCCTGACTTGAGGGTCATTTGACTGTTCGATCACTTGCAGCATAGACTTGAAAATATCGATCGCATCGTCATACCGTTTTGCTCCATGAAGAGCCGCATGCTTGACCTCGTAGCTCCAAGGGCTGGAGGGGTCCACTTTCACCGCCTGTACAACTACTATATGGAGCTGACTCATACAACAAAGATACCGTGCATACCTCATTCGCATCCTGCAGTGCATCCTCCCATAATCCTTTTGCCGCACGAGCTCTGCTCCGCTTGATTAGCAGACCTGCGGGACTTGGAGGACTGAGGGACAGTGCAACAGAATATTGCGTGATTGCGTCGTCATATTTTAAAGATCTAAAGGCTTCATCGCCGACATGCTCAAGTGTCGTAGTACATTTTTTGGTGAAACCTAATAAGAGACGCTGGTTTGCACATCAACCAGATTAGGAGCTACAAGACATACCTGCGACCCAGTCTGCAGTTTTCTTGCTCTCTCGAATCTTCTCGTCTGAGGTCCTGATGATATCGAGGAGAATTTCCACAGCTTCGGTTGTACGTTCTTCACCATAGAGTGTTTCACACAAACGTTGCCGGGCAAGGATGCCCAGTCCGTTGAAATTCCACCCAAATATCTTTATGGAGGGTTAGATTGATAGGTGGAGGTAGTAACGGCGAAAGGCCTACGAGCGAAATCGTCTCTAGGGGAGGATACCGTGTGTCGTTGTGGGCTAGGTTCTTCGCACGGTCAAACAATCGTATCGCACGTCTGTGATTCCCCTTCCTCATGTGCATAACCCCAAGGACCTGTGGAATGTATCAGCGGTGATACTTGCATCATATGAAGCACGTGCCTGTGTGTAAAGGTAGGCGGAATCATCGTCCTCGTCGTTATCACTGTTTGCCCTCGTTGCAAGGTGCTCCACACGGTCTATCGCCTCATCTTGATTTCCGGATTCCAGTGTAAGGACAGACTGGGCGGAACGTAGATTAATTGCGAGAACGATCTAGATCGCCTCACCCACCTTCAGTAGTAAGAGAAATTTAATGTCATGCAACCCGCAATCATGAAACGCAAAGCCGAATGTACATAGCGCTCCCTCCCGATTACCCTGACCAAGTAGAGCAACCGCCACAGCAATATAGCCGATAGGCGATGGTTGAGCCTGGAGCGACTTGAGACGCTGTGAGTAAACATGCACAAGGAGTAGTAAAGCAGCAGACTCGCCTCCTTGGCATCCTCTATCGCACCTACCAAATCTTTCAAACGCACTCTTATGAGGGCGCGGTTTGCTAGCAAGTAGTGCCTAGGAATTGAAGCGCTCCTGATCTCCTCTGACAGCAACGATTCGGTGTTCATCGGGTCGTCCTGGGTCCATGATTCTAGAATCTCGTCACTCATTTGTACAAGTGGAAGCTTAGAAGCGTCGAGCCGCTGCTGATGGATCAAAGCCTTACGCAGGACACGACGACTATCGACGATGTGAGCTTCACGAGCAGCATCGAGCTGCTGCTGACGGATCAATGCCTTATGCAGGGCACAATAATTATCAACGACGTGAGCTTCACGAGAAGACATACACTTACACCATGATCAAAATACTTAGGGGGAAGGACATCTCTGAGATTGTGGATTGTGATATTTGTGCCACTTCCACATGCGAGATGCCCCCCGCTTGGTGAAAGAGCGAGACAGGTGACATGGGCAGTGTGTGCGGTAACAGCACTGATCTGCTTGTGGGACACACAATCCCATAGGGAAACAGATGAGCCTGCAGCACATGCAATGAATCTGCCGTTGGATACGATAGATACACCAAATTGGTTTTCATGAATTGGCCACTCCGAAGACAGAGAGTTGGGAAGGTCGAAACAAACAATTTTGCCTATGCTTGCGACGAAAAGCTGCTGGCCGTCAGACGACCAGGCCAACGAAGCGTTGGGAGTGGAATCGGTTGAACCACTTTCAGCTGAATCGAACAAGACACTGCCATCGTGGGTGTTGTAGAGGCGGAAACCGTGACTCTCCGAAGCGGTAGCAAATCGACTGCCGTCTAGGGAGAACTTGATACCAATAACCCCTCGGTGTCGGAGGGGTGGAAGGAGTCGTATCGGGCGGGTGCCGGAAGTGAGGCTGAATAGCCGGGCGTCGTTGTAGTCCGCAGACGCAACTTTAGTACCGTCGCTCGAAATATCGACCCCAAGCACAGAACTACTATGTTCTTGTGACTCGCGCACTTTTTTATGAGTCACCGCATTCCAGACGATCGCCTTGCATCCGCGATCTCCAGACACCAACCACCGGCCATCCAGGGAAACGACAACAGAACAGACAGCGCCACCCGCTTGCATGGTTGGACCCTGCTGTTGTCCGTCCTTGAGCTTCCATCGACGAATTTTGCCATCCTGATATCCTCCGACAATTTGACCTTCACCCGCGAAGGCGACTGCGCACGCATCACTATGAGATACGATTTCGATCTGTTTCGTATCTTAACCACCACAGTGAACTGTCAGCCACAGGGCTACCTTAGCCCCTCTGGCTGCCGGTACGCACCGATCGTCATTACTGGAAAGCCCCAGAACACAATAGGAGGAGGTAAAGAAATCAAAGAAGTTGGGAAGAGAGAAGAGTGGACGCTCGTGCCGCTCAAGAAGGCGCTTTATTGGCATGTGAGTAGCTCCTTTTCTTTCTTTTATTTGCGAGACCCGTCGGCGTCGATTCATGGAGGATGTGACTCATGTGGTACATTATTCTATCCCTAGTTTATATCGTCTGGTGTCTCCCCGTCCCATTGCACACATACCACCTATGCACCAAACTTCTCATTTCTTCAATACCACCCTCAGTTACCAGCGCTCGAAGATTAAAAGACCGCCAACACCGGCGAAGCTCTGGCCCGCCAAGGCACGTCCTCACAGCTCCCACTGGACAGAAACCCCTGTCGAGGGACAGTAGCGTCCCGCGGACGGCGTGTATTGTCAGAAAATGGTGAATGCAGAGCCAGTGGAAGAAATCCTGAGGATGCGAGAAGAGGAACGAGAGGGATGAAGATACTCGGTGGTGTGTCGAAAAGCATACAGTGCGTCTATTGGCGTTTCGCACAATGTCCATCATTCTGATGCTATACTATTATTAAAGCCCAGAATCCGCGATACTGCATTGGTCGATACGTATATGGAGTGGGTGGCTCAGAAGAAACGTGACGCCGATGAGGCACCAGCCGCCATATGGAACCACTTGCACGACCTGTCAATCGGGGGTCGTTTCATGGACGAGAAACAAAAGAAACAATAGTTGAGAGGGGCGAGAGCCCTCGGGGACAGGTTTGGAACGGGCAAGAGTGATGAGTTCCTGTAGCAGGGTTTACTCTGTACGTGCATGTCCCGATATTTGGGTTTCCTGCTCCGTAACTTGTGTCGGGATCGATGAACCCAGAGTCTATGGTGTCAGGAGAACTCAAGTACATGCTGTCGTTCGACTTTGCTTGTGGAGATGTTGCTGTCCGATTTCGAGGATCTGCGTTCTGCATATGCTGGCATTACCTTGGGGTCCCGTCATGAACTCTCAGCAATCTGCAGTACGATTAACTGGTTCCGGAGATTGTCGTGTCCGTCAAGAACTTGATGGCAGTTTTAAATTGCTTGACTTGACTTCCGGCGAAATCGGTACCCGACTTCTGGAACTAAGCCATGGTTGTATTAGACGACCTACGTTCCGCGTTCTGTATATGCTGACAATACCTTCCAATTATTCCTGTCATAAATTCCTAACGAGTTGTAGTATGGTCAACCCGCGCTCAACTGCTCTCTTAAGCTGCGCGAATATGGCGTTCTCAAGTATTTGACTACATGTAGGTTCGTGACGGTTGATAAACACTGGGGGGCTTTGCACTGACCAATAAACATGCCATCCAGCAAATCGGATTAACAACACTGGACCTCAGCACCACTTTGATTTTACTGAGTCGGGCCGACAGAGTGGTCACCGTCTACTGGTTGAGTCCTCGAGAGAGAGAATCAGATGCGACAGGTTGATCGGTTTGGGGGGGGAGACTTAATGGAACGACCAGAGAACTCAGAAGGCAGCAGGAACAGGTTGACACCCCCAGCAGCTTCCATGGGAACCACAGCTTAAGCGGACCAACTTCGAGAATCGAACCGCACTTACGGCGAAAGACGGGAATCCCCATAACTGCACTTTGGACGTGTCATACAATAGGACATTAATCGTTACGCTTGATCTTCGGGGGTACCTCCCGTGGGCGGGAACGAAAGAAGACGGGTGTTGAGAGAGGCGAGATCGCTAGGGGACAGGTAAGAACGGCTGGTTTTTCCGGCAAGTTTATCCTGTTCAAACGTGTCCCAAGTTTCGGGTTTCCATGATTTTTGCCTCATGTATGAGCTAACTTATACGGTCGACTTCGATAGATCCAGAGCCTGTCATGTCAGTGAAGAACTTGACATCTGTCAGGTGCATGCTCGGGTTGTTCGGGGGTTAACTGTGGCGATGCTCTGTCCGATCTCGGAGACTGAGTACTAACTACTAAACCATCATTCATCATGCATCAACCATGACCACTTCAAGCAACGCACGTCTACATACGTGCGTTCTGCATGTGGCCTGACAATACCTTATGGTTTTGTCATGAACCCCTAGCAATTTTCTCCTTGGTCGACCTGAATTCTGTGTCCCGAGTTCGAATGACAGGCTGGATCTCGCGTCTCGGAAAGGACTGCTGCTCATTCTCCCCTGTATAGCCCAGTTCACTTCCTGGTGCTGTGGCCTTCTCATAGTACTCCGCGCCGTGTGTTCGTAGCTAACAATTGCTGACAGACTTGCCTTCGACAGCGAGTACACCATTCAATGGCCAAACGGAGCAGTATAATAACATTGGGCCTAGGTGGATAGGCAACTCCCTTCTCTCTACTGCGTCGGGCCGCCAGTCATTCACAAGTCACCCGAGATACTATAACTGTTCGGATTGATTTGCTCAGAGTTGTAAGCATCGGATTCGAGCCCTGTGTTCATTCTTCCATCTAAATTTTATGGGGGGTACGGTCTCGTTTTGGATGTGGTGCGTACCCATGTCCTCAGCCGCTTTGCACTGGTCCTGTAAAAACCCCTCTATCCTCCCTCGATTCAATCCGGAGAGGTACGTCTACGCTTGGCCCCCTGGCCACAGCTACGTAGTCGGCACTGCTGACAAGTTTGTCTATTCAAGCACGCTTAAGGTACGCCCATAATAAATACTCCTGTTGACCTTTTACATAGTCGTGGACTACGACATCACAACGGTTTCCTCACGTTTCTTCGTTCGCATCTTTACATTCTACAGAGTTCTAGAGTTTGACAGACTCAACGAGCCCGAGTACGTCTATCTACGTCGAGTAATCAGAGTTTGGCTATGTAGATGAGCAAACACCAGTTGGTGCATCAAATGTTTACAAGCCTAGCTGACAAATATGACAAAACGGACACGATATTCAGCCTAAAAGGTACGAGGTGGACCCAGCGAAAAGGGAGAATTTCCGTAAAATCACGTAGTGACGTGGCTACACGTGGTCAGAGAAACAGAGTAAGGAGAACGCACAAAGAGAAGGAAATCTAGCTGCGCGGTATACCGAGTGAAGGCAAGTCTACTCAACATCCATATCATCTGTATCATCTGCATCATCTGCATCATCTGTAACTCCAGCAGATGATTCGGGGAGATAAGCAACTGTTATGATAGGTTTCATGAACTCGCCGTGTAGTAAGTGTTGCATCCTCTCCAACGCAGAATTGAGAGCCATAACCATGTCGCCATGCAATCCATCCATCTTCGGGATGCACCATCGAGGGTAGATCTTTCCATGACTACCACGCGTTCTAAATGTAACGCCACCCAGAGAAAAGTACTTGATGAACGCAGCACAAAGGAAGCAAGATAGCTTGCTACATCCGATATACGGGTATATTTCCTTGTACATGCTTTCACCGTATGCGGTCTTCGTGATGTAGAGGATGAGCTGAAGATCGGCGTGAGTGGGAAGAGGCTTCCGAGAGACTTTGCTCTGAAGTTGCGTGAACCTCCGTTCTGCCTTGGTGACGTTCAATTTTCTGCTGATATATTTCCCGACGCTGAGTGTACTCAAGGTCTGACCAAGGTGTCGCATCGCATCCACCAAAGGGGGTAATTTGCATGAGAGAGAACGGGGTTGGAGGTTCTCTACGAGAATTATAGATAGCTGGGCAAACCCTGGGATACACAGTGCTCCTTTCACGAGTGTAAAAAGGCAAGATTTCAAACGGCCCAAGAAGCAAATGTCGCGGAGGAGCTTATGCCCAACAGAAGCCTTGGGACAGGAGTTGATCAGTATCCTCAGAGATGCCATGCGTCGGATGGAATAGGTATGCTCGGCGAGAAGGCGCCGCTGGGCTGCTCCGTCGCTGGAGCACAAAATATTGTCAAGTTCAAGAATACGCTCCTGGGCGAGCCTCATGTAGACGGCATGAGTGTCCGCAGAGTAACCACCAATACCAGGATTGTCACAGAAAGTGGTAGACCCGATCCTATAGGGAGGGATGCTGGCGAGGGATCCAGCATTCTTGAACGCATTCAAGTTGTCGCGCAACCTCGCTGCATAAAAATTGAGGCGAGGTTGGTTATAACATAACAGTTCCTCCCAAAGCTCCTCTTTGACCGCAGATGTATCTTGATTGCACGAATCATCAAGTCTGACCTGGACGCAAAGAGGAACGAGCATACCGTATTGCTCTCCATGAACAGATGCACCAATAGTGGCAAGCAACCCTTCAAGCCTGCTACGGAATGTCCTGTCCAGATCCCCGAAATTGGTATTGCGAGCAACCAACAAGGAGATCTTGACGTCCTTGTCGAGGCATCGATCTCCAGACTCGCGGAATGCTGCACAGCAGACATGTTTTCCACCCTTCTTCCTCGACATCATTTCTGCAAACCTGTCTAAAAAGTGCTGCTTGAGTTTGTCTTCTTTGCTATCCCCAACGGAGTGTTTATTCCGGTGGATATCGATGTCAATCTCTACTCCTTCATCTGCTTCATCCTCGTTCGGTTCAAACTGGCCGCCGTTGCGCAGGGATAGGAGGTGGATGAGGCTGATGAATTGTTCGCGATTGTCCCACTGAAAGTTGGCCATACCAATGGAGTCCTCTCGAGAGAATCAGGCGATGGGACTGAGTAGGTTGAATGGATGCTAGCAAGGTGCAGCGTGTCAGAAGGCGTCAAATTGACGCCCATGGAAGGTCCGTAACCAAACGACATATCTGGGGTGGTACAGCGCCCTTGGCTGCGGCTGCAAAAAGAATTCGAGAACCTACGTTACGGGCCGCTCTCCTCCGATGACAAGAGTCGTCAGACTCAGAATCAGACACGATTCGGACTCGAAAGTAGGCACTCAGCCCGTTCCAGAAAACTTCTCCGAAGCGGAGGAGCCAGCTGGAAAGGTGACGAAGGAATTTGCAGTAGGGGAAGGAGAAGAAACGACCAGTTGCTCGTTCAACCTGGGAATGGGGTTGGTGCGGAAGTGAGTGATCTTTCTTTCGTTCCCTTGGTGTGCTGTATTGCCATACTCTTATCCTCACTTATACCTAGGGTTGTTCACATATAACACCGTGGGGCGACGAACGAACTCCGTTCCCGTATCCGCTAACACCGTATGCTCAGCGGGTACGGGTCGGTACCGACTCGTCGACCCGCGGTGTGGTACAAACCCGCAGGTAGTGCAGTCAAAGAGTACCATTCTACAATCACTGAGAGGTTGTAACTGACTAACTAGGAACCGTCACTTTAACGGATGTGTTGTGCGTTGGAAGGAAAGAAATGGACAAAACGTGTAGATGTGAGAGCACCAGCTCATTTTGTGCCACTAAGTGCGAGATCTCAGCAACCAGCATTCAATTAGTTACAACCAGGGAGACATACCTAGCTCTACCTCGGGGTTTTCTTCGACACTAAGTTGATATAACTGAGATCGGAGTCATTGGGGAGGCAGCATCTCCATCATCCTTTTTTTTGGTACTGGCATCGTCAGCGCGATCTGTGTCAGCGACTATGACTCCATGTATCGTCGAAAATGTCAGGAAGGTATCCGACGACTTTGATCTTCTGCAAAGAGGGAGGAGCACCGATGGTAATCATACACTCCGAGGGAGTCGATGTGACTTTGGGGGCTGCAAAGCAACGTAAGCAGAACGACTTGAACAGAAATTGTTGGCCCAAGCTTTTTCCACTCCTCCTTCTCTCGGCGTGTTAAAGCTGTTGCGACTACGCCAAGTCGAAGCGAAACTTGAGCAGCTTAGATGTCCTACAAACGATGCCCATGAACGAGCAATCGTCCATGGGCTTGCCGCGAAAAACCCATTCCCCCGTTGCTATGACTTATCTCCGCATCACAGATCGCCTTGTCAATACACAATGCGACCCCTCCAAACGAAGGGCGAGCTGATTCGAGCGAAGCTCAGAATCGGGAGTGACGCAGATGAGATATTTAGTTTGAAAGAAAAAGCAGTGGGCTCGGGGCCGACAGAGGACTTGTGAGGATGTGAAGAAGAGGAAAGAACGTGCATGTGTGCGGAGGGGTGTCGGATACGTAGGGTGTTTTTGCTGGTTCTCTGCGGCGGTATTATGTAACGGACCCTCGCGTGCACCGATTCACCAGCATCCCTGTGTCTACAGTAGTAGATGGCCTTCCCTTCCTTAAACTATGCGGGAAAGTATGCAGAAGGCAGGTATCTTATTTTGAGTTATTGCGGGTGTGAAGCCGCAGACACGAACAAACTACGCTAGCGGAGTCGCACTTGACAACCATTTTACAAGCCCAAGATAACCATAAGTACTGTTGGCTGCTTCGAAGACTCAGTACTTAACCCCAGAGGTACGCGAGTAAAATCGAAAGGAAAAAGAAAACCAAGCATAAAAGAACACCCGGGGACGTGCCTGCCCGCCAAGTATTGTTACGTAGTGGGTAAATGTTGGTCATCAGCGTCTTGAACTCCTGCTCGAGGTTCGGGTTATGTCTGCGAGCCAAATTATACAATCTACCCTTGATACAAGCTGCGCGCAATTCCATGGGATCGACCCTTGGAGACTCAAGGAGTTCTTTGTACACCGCTTTGAGAGAGAATATCTCTCGAACTGTCATGCAGTTGAAGAACCCGTAGGCCATAAAGACAGATAGCGGAGGGTCCACATCCTGCGAGTGAACGAAGTGTCTGAGGCGCCACACACTGGGCCGCAGATGGTTGCGCTTGATTTTCATAAAGTCCTCGAAATGCAGGACTTTCTTGCGTTCGGGTCCAAGCCCCTTTTCATCCATCAACCCAATGAGGTTGTTGGATTGAAACGCGGTCCAAAACTCCGTGAAAGAGCATCTAGAGATGAGACTCCTATACACCCCGAGTAAGACCTCCTCGCCCTCGAGGCCACGACCGGTCACGGAACCGAACTCGAAATATAAGTCACTGCACAAGGGTAGACTAGGATTTGGATGGTACTCGTTCAGTAGCAGACCATAGAGCAAAAATGAGTTGCGTTTCTCCACTGGCACTGTGAATCCGAAATCT
>NW_026260970.1:0-38843 GCF_024613125.1 Pisolithus orientalis | reverse complement strand
TTATCCGCTTGAAACTACCCGGGTCTTGACCCGAGGCTCGACGTCGGACTCCACAATAGACACTAATTACTAAGTTCGTTGACATCGACGACTGTCGACTCCGCTGCTTTACCTCTGCAGTAGTTGTGGTGGATGACAAGTAGCATCAGAGCTCGGCCGATCAGAAAAGATTCCAGTATTTTTATGTACTACAACACATCTAACGACTTCAATACATCCGGGGAAGCATAATTCACAACATATTAGTCTAACAAGTTTCCCACGTCCTATCAGACTTTCGGTACGCGGATGACTGTAAGCAGCAGGTTGATAGCCTAGTTAACCGAAAAAGAAATGATTGGAAGGGATCACCAAAAGGAGTGGGATGCCACATACCACGGCGATAATCCCAGAAATCCACAATGCCTTGCCGAGAGGCGTGGGTTGGAACCGGAAAATCATAGCAAACATGATGCCTCCGAGGTTCCCTGTACCCCCCACAATGCCACTCTAAAGGTGGTCAGTTGTGCATGTCATAGATCTACATAGCTACACTACTCACCATGAACCCATTGGAACCTACAGCGAGGCAGTGTGAGTATGCGTTTTCTTTGACAAGAATGGAGCATTTACAAGGGTTGCAGTGGGGAACCAGGGAGAAGTTGACGCCGTTAGCAGCTTCACAGGCAATGGAGATCAAAACGAGCAAGACAATTAATATTGTCACTGCATTTCCAGTCAATTTATTGAAGAACCGTCAGGAAGGGAGAACTTACGCGAAGGGTGTTGATTGTTGTCAATATACAACCCAAGACCAATGGATAATAGTCCCTGTGCAGCACCTAGGAATATCAGAAGGTACTTCTTCCCAGGAACGCCGAATTTCTGGTATATCAAATCACCAAAATATCCACCTGACTTTGAAGTCAATAACAGTAGGCTTAATTATAGAACGAACTCGCCTAGTGGACGGGTGAAGATGTTCAAGAGACCAAAGATGGATGCAATCTAAAAGGGGGGTCAAAGACGGGCAATGAATGCGTATCGCTACTAACATATCCAGCTTTAGTTTGCCCAAAATTGGGCGACTTGTAGAGGGAAAACAATACATTCGCCAGGTTAGCATCGATGGCTAGCTCGTAACCAAAGGTGCTGAGGTATGCAAGTGCGGGCAACCAAGTCAGAGGTCTAGTGATGACCTTCACTACAAGCGCCCACGTGACTGGCTCGTTCACAGCGAAGTCAAGTTCAGATTCCAATGCTGTCAATGAAGATGGAAAATATTAGTGTGCGGCAGGTGATAAGGGCAGTCACAAACCGTTCACTGGGGATACGGTAACCTCGACGTCGCCAGAGGCGTCTTTTTTTATAGAATCAACCTTATGCTCGAGGGAAACGGGAGGTGGGCCTCCGGCTTTGATTCCGTGTGCGATGGCCTTGTGACGGTCGCTCCACTTGCCAGCGGGGTGATCCGTCCCAAATACCAGGGTGGCGACCGCAATAGTAAGAAGGAAAGGCACTGGCACTATTGCAAACGCCGCACGCCACGCCACGTGCGGTGTGAGCCCATCTGAAACCAAGGAGTTATACAGAGATATCATAATGATGAACGTGACTCCGCCGCCAGCATTTCCCCAGCCGCCTGCCAGAGCGTTCGCTAAAATACATGTCAGCCCAAGTATCATGTACATGAGATAGACTCCAGATACCAGTCCCAACCACATTCTTGTCGAAGAATGCCGTGGTCCAAGCCTGGCATGCCACGAAAGTGCCCCCTAAAATGCCGATGAAAAAGCGGACAATGTAGAGTCCGTTCGCTGTATGTGCAGTTCCAGCCAAACCCGAAGGAATTGCACCGCATAAAAGCAACCCAGCCATGACCTTGCGTGGGCCAAATCCTGGACATGACATTAGAGAAGGACCAAGTGGTACGATGTAAGGACTACAAACGATCAACCAGTGGGCCTGCGATGAACCGCACAATAAGCGTAGCGCATAGCGAGACCACGTTGGAGTTTCCTGACAGAAGATGACTATGTGCGGGGCATCGACGGCTGAGCGCACACTTACCGACTTGTGAAGAGGTCAGATGGAGGTCCTCTTTGATCACGTCCGGAATAAGGGGGGCAAATGCAAACCAAGAAAGGCTAACCACAGAACTTCGTTATTTGCCATGGATGAGAGACGTTGAGGGGACTTACAAAGCCACGATGAATCCTAGCCAAGAGCTGGGGTGTAACGGTTGGTAATCGTACTCGTGGGAGGGAACTGAGCACAACGGAAACGTACAGATGGAAGTTGACAGAATATTGGTTTCGCAGAGAGAACAGTGGTAAGGAGGAGCACTTCAAATTGGCAGGATTAACAACAACATCCTTGAAATTGATTCTGGAGGAAGTCAAGGACGTCATATTGGTGCAGGCTCTACCTCTTCCAGGTTGTTAGACCTCTGCTCCCATGTTTTACTCGCTGGCACTTTATATTTTGAAGGTGCCAAGAGTATCATATTGTGGCGCCCTGTACTCGCAGCCCTGTACCTAGAGCACGACGGGGAAGATGTCAAAGATAAGGATACTCCCATTAATTAGTAATGTAGACGCTGTCAGTTGGAGCAGGCGGGAGCACGGCAACGATAAGGGAAGAGCAACAACAGAAGATAAGAAGAAAAAATTTCGCAGGCTCCCGATATCAAGTCAATCAAGGTAAATGAGTGGATGTTGCGCTTTATCGACATATCCTTGAAGGTGTTTGATGAATGGACGTTCTGGTTCCCAATACTTCCTACGGTGTACGCTGAGGAACGGTCAAGCTCTTCCGCAGGAGTGTTTTGTTTCTACAGCTGGAATTACAAGAGTGATAAATGAATTAGCGGGTCACGTCACTGATACGAACATACATGACATCCCCAAGACGAGATACTTGATGATATTAATTCTGCATGCAATGAATTTTTCTGTCTTCGTATCTTGAGCTCAGCCAGACTTACCCGCATATGGATGACCAAGCAGGGTCCATGGAACGTCGTCGAGGTAGCAAGCCAGCGTGTGGGGTCTCTGGTACTCAAAAGCGGAAAGTGACCAAGAACAAAAAAAAGTTCCGAAAGCCCAATGTCAGCCTTATCCTCGTTATCCACATCGTGCCTTCAGTCGCTACGAGGTCCTGGGCAAATGCATTCCACTCATCTCGGAATAGGCCAGGAACTGTCAGGGAAACTGGTATCAATTGCTCGGATATCTGTTATCCCTTCGATATGGGTGTGAGTGACATCCTTTCGTCATTCTTGCGAGTCAATTGAGGCTCTATCATAACCGAAACGCTGTCGGGTAAGTTGAGAGGCAGCCTGTGGTCGCACTAACCTCAACCACTCTTTTCCTGTCGAACTCCCTTCACACAAGGACCATGAAGGTGCGACAGTGTTGATAGAAGTCGAAGGCGTCAAGAACAACACAGAAGACCAGAATAACTGTTGATGTTCCAGCAGACGCTTTGAATGTATGTATGCCGGTCACCTCAGGCCATTTTTGTGGTTGAGCTGACCATGGTGGGCATCAGTGCGAGAGGATTCGTCGACCGTATATGTGTGTATATATATACACCGTGATATCTCTCAATCAGAAGCCTTTATCAAGAAGAGACTCGATTGGATGAGGCCGAACGATATCGGGTGATAGCTTGGGCGAAGGTGGGCTATACTTGCCTATCTCCTTATCGCTTAGATATGTGGCTGACCTTGGGCATTTACTTCGTCGTATGGCAGGAACGCACCTGGCCTATAACTCTTTGACTGATAAAGAATATATGCCGTGAAGAAATTTGACCTTATTCAAGGCAAAACGCTTCCTTAGCACTTACCGTTGGCCTATGAAATTTTTTTTTTCTAAAAATATTGACCATGGATTGGTATGCTCAGCAGGACCCTGCGTATTTCATGTTTTATATAGGTCAACAAGTCATTTTGAACACTACTGCCCCCTTGTTAACAACAAGCAATGGCCAGCTGGCCAACTCTGGCCATCACATGCTCACCACAAACTCCAAGTGTACGATGCCACCGTACATCCCACTAGAATGTGTAGCGCAGACCAGTGGTTTCTTGTCTGTCGAAACACTGTAGATCCGGATAGGATTTCGAGTTACGCTGAAAAAGATCATGTCAGAGGCGGCTGGGCTGCTGGGCGGATTAGGAAGAAAGTAGCTCGTTTTCCCCGGGACTCTATGAGGGGTTTTTGTCCTACCAGTGTCAATTAAGGAGCTCCCCGTCTTAGGGTTAGAGGCCTGAAGTTGCGACTGGAAAAGAAGGGGCATGAGCACTGGATTTGCCAATTCGAATGTGAGCTTGCACATTCGCGCAAGGTCAATCAAGTTGCCGAGGTTTCGGATGCTGCCTTCAAGACATGGGTTATATCCGCCTGATATGTGGGAAGTGAGTTATAGGGATGATAAGTGGACCAAGGATACAGACCAGCAAAGACGAGCTGCATGCTATTAGGCACTGCAGGTCTCCCTCTAAGACGAGAGAATGCCACAATGACGAGTGCCAAATTCATTTGGTATCTGTTTCAGAGAGGTAAAGCGAGTCACCGTCACTTGAGCTGTGAGGTTGGAGTTGACAGGGATAACGTAGGCTTGCCACACACAAATCTTGAGCACGGGTCGACAAGGCCAATGATAGTCTGAAGTACTCCTCCGACCAGACCGTAGGGTATCAATAAATTCGCTTTAATATCCCACCGTTCCTCTTTAGCACTTTCCCTTTGATGAATACACCGTTAGCAAGGAGCTTGTCTGAGAAATGGGAATAGAATACGATGCATTTTCCACCCAAAAGCCAGAAAAATGGTATAAACGTCGACAACTGGTCCACGAGGAAAACATTGCGCTTGTCCATAGCAAAAGCTGGGTCAAGTGCCAGAGTTGTCAAGTAGGATATGGAACATGCCCTTCCAGGAGCGGGGAAATGGCAGAACGACGTGGATGCACACGCAATGTGTCTGTGCTATAAATCAATTGTACAAGAACCAGACCAGATAGATCAAATACACCGTCTCGAATCTCATCGAAGTAGTGTTCCTCGAAGTTGTGGTGCGAAGTGCAAATGTCGACGGAGTGCCCAAGTGCAACGTCTACAACAAGCTTTTCGGCTTTCCCTACGGCAGTTTTATAACGGAGCTGTTAGCGACGACAAAGACACGCCGTACCCAAATGCAACCCGCAACTTGGTTGGAGTCGCCAAGATTAGCTCTTCAAGCTTCAGCTTCATGTATCGTGTCGGCGCACACATTAATATTTCCGGTATCACGTGGTTTTGGACACTTACGTGAGCATTCCTAAAATGGGTGGAAGCTGAGATCCCGCCGTTCGTCGCTGCCGTTGTCGTCTACCAAGCTCAAGTTCCAACCATGTCTACCGCGCACAGACCCACATGGGATCCCGCTCAAGCCAAAGATGTCAAAGGCGGCTCACGGCAATACTCAGTCCGTGACATGGCTGCCCACACGAAACTCAAGTTTCGGTGAGTTCGTTGGTGACCACTCACATATTCCAGAGACCCCGAGTCATACGTTTCAGTCCAGTCAGCCAGGGCAAACTTCGGTAGGAGAGGTCTCGCGGAGAGATTTAAGAGCGGAGCTACTCGCCGCGGAGGAGGACGCGCGAAATAGGAAGCGGAAAGCGGAAGGAAAGCCACCTTTACCTGCTGTCGCCGACGGCACTGCCAACGGAGGAGGCGAAGACGAAGAAGCGAGCAAGAGACGGAAAATGCTACAAGAGGCTCTAGAACTGGACAAGGACGAGGATGATGATGATGATGATGAGGACGACAAATCTGAGGATGAGACTTCTCAGAAGGCGAACAATGATGCCATGGACGAGAGGTACGTGACCCCTACTATTTCTCTCCGTTCATATAACTGACATCCGTATTCAAAGCGAGGAAGAAGAATCCGAGGAAGAGGACGATACAGACGAACTCCTGCGCGAACTAGAAAAGATCAAACGGGAACGTGCAGAAGAAAAGGCCCGGCAAGAAAGGGCGGACTCCGCCGCAAAAGCAGCAGCCCGCAAAGTAGAAATAGCCACCTCAAACCCACTTCTGAACCTCGCGGCAGCACTGGGACAGGCTCCCGGTGTCAATACTACCGTTCCAGGAACTTTCTCTGTGAAACGACGGTGGGATGATGGTAAATGCGATCTCCCGTGCACTTTCCCTAAATTCTCACTTTCACTTACTATCATTTCAGACCTCATTTTCAAGAACCAGGCAATGAACCAGAAGAGGGATTCATCTGGTCAATTCGTGAACGACCTGCTCCGTACCGAATTCCACAAGTATGTCATTGCTCCCCACGCCATAATGTCACGTATTTGCTAATGCGACTTTTTCAGAAAGTTCATGGCAAAATTTATCAAGGTGAGCCTTTCGAAAGACCTACTGGGGTTTTCCCTAGAATCTTGATGGTCGTCTTTTTTTATAGTGATCATGGCCCAACGCATCGGGGGCTTTGTATAGATATAGTTAATACCCTGGTGCCATATGCTAGCTCACGAACTACTCGGACCTTCATTATCACGTCCATTCCCAACCTTCTAACGCCCACTCTGGTATTTCCGTCTGGAAACTTCCAAGGCTGGTAGTGTACTTGAATGCATGTAAAAAGATGTACAATTTCTCGGGCCTTGGATCTGGATGAAGCGGCAAATAACATTCCGGGCAATACAGCGTCCCAGTATCCGGGTCTACTGCGGGCTCTGGTGCTTCCATCGTGGGTAGTTGAGCTAGTGCTTCGTCGAGAGAGAGCTGCGCGGCTACTTCCTCGCCCGAAGTTGCATCTTCTGCAACACCTGGGGGCGAGACCTTGGTGTGAGATCTAGATCGCGAGCTACGAGATGCCTCACCTCCCCGCTTTCGTCTGTTTTGAGGTGGCAGTGGCGGTATACAGAATGTTCTTGGGGTGAGCGCTCCCTTCGCGCGGAATGTGACGTCGCGCCATCGGCTCCAATCTTCGTCTTCGTCCTAGACATTTACGGTAAGAACTTGTTTGCAAGGATGAAATCAGAGGAGACACTACGCCCCTTCATATTTCTTAACCGAGTAATAACCTGCACTGCTTCGGAAGATAAAGGAACAGGGGAGCCCATCCCAATATCATGTCCAGTCTCCCTTGGAAGTGACTGTCGTCCATGGTTACCAAGGCCGCCGTCATCCGTACCTGCCCTGAGCGATTCAGGGATATATTCGCTGCGTAGGTGGGGCGGCGGGGCGGGTGCTGCGCGTTCAACTGACGGAACGATGTCGACACCGCCTTCTCCAAGATTCGGTCCCTGAGCAGTACGTCAACCACCTATCCATCATTACCGCAGTCACACAAGGAACGCGAACCCATATTCGTTCCTCGGAGTAGATAGGGTCGTTGGCTATTGGGTGTCCGAGGTATTGGAGATGCACACGGATCTGATGTGCTTCGACCGGCAGTCAGGATCCAGAACTATGAGTAGACAAACAGCGACAACTTACAACGACCAGTGAATGGACGGCCTGCGACAGATATGAGCTGTTAGCAATGATATATAGGAGACAAAAGAGGAACGAGAATACGGTACACCGAACAACACTAGTGTGTGTATTCGAATCGTAATGTATCCTGTTGAAAGCAGTCTTCGCGGGCTATCACGTTAGGCGGTCAGAGCTTTTGCCATAGACATGCATAAACGCAACGCAGCTCACCTTCCCTTGCGGATGCACGATGTTCAAACCCATCTGGCGATCGACGGTCAGAAGAGGCTCCTCCAATACCACCTCGCCGCTTCGTTTTGCATTGTCAGTATGGTCGGACAGGCTGCCAGGACGGTCAGGCACCGATACTCACACAGGGAATTCTCCCTTGCACCGAGCTATATATTCTTTGCGGACGGAACCATTGACGAACTCAGCCGAAAGAGAGCGTGCGAGGTCAGCGTTGAGGGGGACGATCATGAGTCCCGATGTTAATCTATCTAGTCGATTGATCGCTTAATGGGGCCAAACAGAGAGGTTGAGAGGATCAACTCCGAAAGGAAACTAAGGAACGGACTGTATACTCTGTCGAACCCGAAGTCATTGCGCAGAATTTGTACCAGGCTGTGATGGTAGTATCGACCGGTTGCATGGACGGGCTACGATGAGAAGTGAACAACTTCGCCCTCAGGCTGGTCTGCCGTAACGAGAGAAAAACTCACAATACTTCCTGGCTTGTTGATAACAAGAAATCCTCGTTCCTTGTCATGGAGTACAATCTTCACGGGAGTCGAAGAAATGGGTGGTTCGTGTCTGTGAACTACGTTCCTAGACTACCCATGAGCACGATATTTCATCCACCCATGGATACTTCAATGGGCGTTACCCACTCGATGCGATCCCCGTTTTTGATGATCGTATCAGGTTTGGCGGACTTGCCATTAATCGAGGTCACCCCGGATTCGAGGGCGTATCGCTGGCGCAATTGCAACCATCAATTAACACATCTCAGTTGGGCGGCGAAGTGCAACGGAGGACTATTATCAGGAACGCACATAATACTCCATCGATCGATCTCTGAATTCTGTGGACACGACTTCTAAGATCTCACGACCGAGCCAACGTTCCTTAGCCATCGTAGTGTATGGATGCCAGTAGGGTGTGAGCTTCCTGATCCCCGGGGCAGACCCCTGGGCTGGTTGGGGTGTCTGGGGATCATCAGACATAGTCGTCGCGGTGCGGGTGATGAAGCGCGCGAGGAAGTGCCGGAACTGATCGCGAGAAGAGAGATTTGTGAGTGATCCACTCCCTCTTTGCTCGAGTGTGTACGATTCGTTACGGGCCAGCCTGATGGTGATGATTTGGGTCACGGAATGACAATAGGGCTGCTGGAAACGCTACTACGGCATTACGCTTCTATTTCAACGTTGCATTTTTGTACGCACGTTCAGAAGAGAGAAGGACAAGCAAAAAGAAAAGCGACGATGATGGTGCGTCTACTACGGCCCACCGTTGTGGCTATACAATTCTTGATTGGACCACACTCATAATTTCAGTGATGGAAAACAGTACTAAGTTCTGCGTTGGTCGTTGGACCCGAACAGAAACATAGTATACGGTCATGCCCGAAAGCCCCAGAAGGACACGGTGAATCATCCAATTCGACGCCCTGACTAACCAACTTCGAAGATCCTGCGGTCGGTGCTTTCCAAGGACCTTTTCAGCTATTTTTTTTCCACCCATGACAGTATCGGATCTGACCGTCTGTTGCGTCCTTGCAGTCCAACGTGTTGGGCTCCTCAGATCGAGAAAAAGTTGTCCCCTCAAAGTCAGGTTCCCCGAACACGTTCAGCTTTCGCTTTATTTTCTGCCGTGACTGACTGCACGCCCTAACGCATCATTTCCGGTAACCACGGGAGATTTCGCATCTAGGTCGTTCAGAAATGAGTATTCCTGAGACTTCTGAGAATTGATATGGATTATCGTGCGGCTCCGGCGAGTAGCGCATCTCTCTGACCTTGGGCCCTACAATCGCCGAGGGTGTGTCATCTTACGTTTGTGTAAAGGCAAGCAAGATTGCATCCGATGTGTAAATATAGCTGATTTTGCTCAGTAACACCCTTTTTCATAGCATGCTGCATCACTTTCATGGGGTGGTTCTCTCGGACCGCTGAATTGAAATAACGTGCACGGGTCGGGGGGTAATGCGTTCTTGATACCATTGGACTCAACGGTGATTCGTTAGACGTTTTCCTCCTTGCGCTAACACAAAAAGCTGACGTTCGTTTTGACAGACATACGACGGCGTCTTCTAAGTCAGGACCGATATCAGATTGAGTTTTCAATCACCAGTGAGGGTGACCGAATCGGCGATGCACGACGGGGGTGGGGGTGGGAGTAAGCATCGTCGCAGTAAGCAGTTGGGTTGGGTTAGTCCGTGCGAGGAGAGTTTCCGGGTGTGCGTGTGACTCGGTCGGACGGAATGCCTGAGTCAGGTGCCCGAGACAGACTAACTATGATATCTGAGGGGTGGTGCCACTACTCGTTCAGGCCAAGGTACGAATACCATTCGCGGAGGCGGTTGCAGTGACATAAACCAGTCATTGATCTCACACTGCTTTCTTGTTTCATGTGCTAATAATCCGATGTCATTGCTGGGTGGCTCCCTCTCTGGTGGCGCTGCGTCGGAATCATGTCACAGGCATTCCGCGGCGCTCCCCGTGCTCAGCAGCTGCTCCAAAAAATACATTTAAGGGGAGTGCTCAGTCAGCCTGGAGTCCCCACTCTAAAAATTACACTCAGAAATGGGAAACAAGCTCTCTTCCATCTCATCCAGTGACCGCAGGGTCCGTGCCAAGCAGGTCGACGACGAACCCGTCTTTGCCTCTCCTGTCGCACCCAGCCACCGGGATGGATCGCGATTATCGAGGTCTCACTCGTCGCACGAGACGCTCTGCGAGAAACACGTCTACCATCTTCCACGGCAGCCACCACCAACCCCACCCACTCCCCATCGCCCACTGGCTTATACACCCCTAACCGTTGCTTGCCCCCCGAGCAACGATGGTCGATTAGCAAGGGCATATCTCGCCTTCCTCAAGTCATTTCCAGAGTATCAGAGTACTTGGATACTCGATTCGCTGCGCCGAACAGACTTTGCGCGCCTAGATCGATCTGGGGAAACGTATGTGGATTACATGGGCGGCGCGCAGCATCCAGAGAGCCTCGTGCGTGCACACAGCGATTTCCTGTCAGAAAGCATTCTAGGGAACACGCATTCTGTCAGCAACAGGTAAATAAGCCCCAACATTTGAGCTGTGTATGGGCGACTTATCTTATCTCACAACTCGCACCCAGTTCGAAGCTTTCGTCCATCTGTGCCCACGATGCACGAGACGCCGTTTTGTCATTCTTTAGGGCTCCACCGGGATACACGGTTATATTTACTGCCAACGCTACCGGTGCACTGAAACTTGTCGGCGAGTCCTACCCGTTCAAGCAAGGAAGCTCCTACGTCCTTTGCGCCGATTCACATAATAGCGTGCATGGTATCCGCGAGTTTGCATCGCGGCATGGCGCGGAAGTACACTATATTCCTTCTATGCCTACCGGCGGCTTCGTCCTTTCTGCCGCAAAGGTAATGTCACATCCGTTTATATGCGCCCGCGATGTGCGCATTATCTCACCTCGCGCCGATAATATTGTAGGATATCTTACAACAACATCATCCCAGGGATTCTGCGCCATCTCTCTTCGCAGTGACAGGCCAGTCGAATATCTCGAACACGAAAAATCCACTGGAGATATTGGCCCATGCGTCTGCGCTCGGGTACCATACTCTTCTCGATGCAGCAGCACTTGCACCCACCTCGACCATCTCACTTGAAAATACCCCTGTCGATGCAATGGCGATAAGCTTCTACAAGATGTTCGGTTATCCAACCGGTGTCGGAGCCCTCGTTGTCAAAGAATCCTTCTTGAAGTTGCTTGAACGACCGTGGTTCGCCGGAGGAAACGTGGACGTCGTTCAAGTACCTGGTACGCTCGTCACACGATCGGCAAGCCTGCACGAACGGTTCGAGGTATGTGCTATGCAAGTCAAATCTGAATACAGATGCGCCTTTTTCTTAACTTGGCGGTGGGTTCTTTCAGGACGGGACCATCAATTATCTATCTTTATCAGCCGTGACGGATGGACTACGATTTCTATCAGTTTACCTTCCTTTCCTTCCACTTCGCCTATCTTGCCTCATGCATGTCCTCACCTCTTCTTTAATACAAATGCGTCATGACAGCACTGGCGCCCCGGTCGTCAAAATCCTTTCAAAGCTGCCCTCGAAGCGACTAAAGTACATCGGCGAAGAGGCTGATTCGGGATCTACGGTCTCTCTCATATTTCTATCGGTATAAGTTGTTCCGTCATATTTTCTCAGAATGTATCCGCTGACTTTTCTACCGTTATTACCAGCCCTCCGGTGACATGATACCAAACTCTTTTGTTGAACATGTTGCCGTCTCTCACAACATATCGTTGCGTACAGGGTGTATGTGTAACCCAGGCGGAGCAGCAGCACTACTAGGGGTCAAAGACCAGATGGCACTCCTCTACCCGGGTGTCACGCTCAAGGACTTTGAGCGGGTGGTTGGAAGGGAACTAGGGGTAGTCAGGATCAGCCTCGGTCTCGCTACCACGTTCCATGACGTATGGAGGGTGATCGACTTCGTGTCCAACCTTGCAAACGATCGAATCCGCCGAAAGTTGTGGGACGCTTGGATTAACGTTCCCGTTGGTCAAGCTATTTGATAGGCCCCCAACTGCTCGCTGCTACTACGACTATTTATATTCAGGCGGTGCCATGGAACATGTCTACCATTTCAGCCGGAAAAAGCACATCGGAGTGGATGTTACTGTAATGCTGTATATTACTGTGTATGATACCAACAACTTTAACTTGCTGGCCACTTACCATACTTCCCTTGCACGTTCATCATAATACGTTTTGCATATATTTTTCCTGCTGAATCATAAGAGGAAGCAACCACACCAGTCCACTACTCTTCATCTCCATCTTCCTCGTCTTCCCCTGCTTCATCCTCGTCCTCTGATACTTCTAGTCCAGCGTCTTTCATGCGTTCCTTATCGCGCCTTCGTTTCGTGTTCATCTCATCTAACAACACAAGCAAATCTTCCTGCTCCTTCTCGACACTCTTCCGTCTTGCTTCGGCAACCTGTACGGCGGCTTCCAGCTCTCCCACTTGGGATTTGAGTTCATTCGCCTATGAACGCCGCCAAATACATTACTTAAGGACAACACGGAGATGGAATATGCTGCGGACGGCATGCGCACCTCGGTGACCCCCGCGGACAAATCCTTGAGCTTACTATTGAGCGCATCGATCTCCTCGGCTTGGGCACGTATCACGTCGCGCAAGGAATCAATCAACATCATTGATTCCGCGCTAGGACCTAAGGGGCATAGGGAATACGGCGTTAATATGACGGCACGTATGAGAACAGAAATGGGCGGGGAGGCGGGGACGTCACGGTGGTACGTTTGACACTGCGCACGTACTAACCTGATGAAGTGGCTAGGCTGCTTGGATCGGTACCAAGAGCCCTCTGCACGGCGTCTGCGGTATTAATATTATCGTTCGTTCAACGTAAGTATTTAATGAATGTTCCATGTGCACCAACCAAGGGGCAGGGCAAGTGACGTAAACCATTCATCAGCGGTATTGAGGCAATGGGACAGCACAAACGCACATTGATTCGATTTCCAGAAATCAACGAATGCCCAGTCAAACCATATCTCGCCTTCTTGTTCTTGGGCTCGCCGATTACTCGCGAGCGCTCCAGGAGAAGTAGGACATAATAATACCATACACTCGGGTCCAACTGACTTGAAACGGTCGTCCTCCCGGACGCGCGTCATATGTCCAACCAAGGCATCCACTGTCAAACGACTGATAATGGCATGGATCGTCGATCTAGAAAGGGACAGGAACACAGCGATGGGAGCATAAGCATTTATCACGTTCATTAAGGGGAAAGGTGGAACGGGGTAGGAATGGGAATGGGAATGGAGAAGCACAAAGGCATTACTCACCGTGTGATCTCGCCTGGCTCGCGGTTAAACTCATAGCACACACCCAAAAGGAATGCACAAAGGCCTGGGACAAGACTCTCCGTTTCTGCCGTTTGATTGATCGGTTCCACCAACTATACGTCGGAGAACAAGGGCGCCACCGATCACCACATGAGACGAGTAGAACAAGTTAGGCAACGTGTAGATGAATCCTTCGTGATATGATTTCCTGCAGAAGAAATAAACGGACTTACTACGCCAAGTCCGCCAGCATCTAGAAACTCCTTAACAGATTTCGCATCTTCCCATAGCCACTGCACTAGAAGGCACAGGTAGCAGACTATGAGTCGGTCCCACTCTCGGACTTCTCTCTCGTTTGCCGAGTCTACTCGCGAACGTGTGAGGAAACATAGAGAAAGGTTTTCGCTCAGGAGTTGTAGAAGGCTTTGTGGAGCATCCTCGTCCTCGGGCTCCGTGACATTCACAGGGTCCGGCACGGCATCAGCAGGAACGAAAAATTGCCCCTGAGACTGCTCCGCAGACGGACCGGAAAAGGGAGGCTTGATTGACCGTGCTAATGACTTTGACCTAGAGGAGGAAGAAAGTAGAAACGAAAATAGGAGTGTCGCAAAATGTGTTGTCATGAGGTTTGCAATGTTCAGAGGGGACGCTGGGGGGAGACAAAGAGCATGCAGCAGCGGCGAAACCGCTGGTGCGTCGGTCGACTCTGTGATAGGTAAGACACGTCTAGCAGTATTTCTTACCACTTACCTTGCGGGGAGAGCATTCCCTGCACTATTGCCTGTTTAATCTCGTCCTTACAAACGAAATTCTGCGATGCAATGTGTTACGAGGCAGACGCAGGCGAGAGAATGAACTACATACACCAAAGACCCCCAGCGCTGCTGCCCTCAAATCAAGGGAATCTTTCAAACGTTTGTCGCCATAAAGCCCGTTATACTCCCCGTGTAATCCAAGCTCAACCAGAGCGTCGAGCGCAGACGCAGGTTCTAACCTGTCCCATTCTTCGCCGTTGCTTTCTGGAACGGGCATGTACGGTGTCACTATAACATCAGCCAACGGGAACGCGAGGTTGCTGGGGAGTAATTGAAGAGCCTGGTAGCCGTCGGAAGACGATTAGAATTGGCTACGGAATACGTACTCACCTGCGTCTTCAGGGATGTGGGTGCATTAGACGCCAAAGCAAGCTCTACCAGACACCGTATGAAAACATGAGTTTCCTGACTCTAAGAAAACAAGTAAGGGGAAAATGTAAAACCGAGCCAAGGTGGTACTGACGGTGGTACCCTTTGAACCGATGAGCATTCCCATTGTCCCAACCACCAGAGACGCATTGTGGGCTTTCTTCGAATCCCAGAATTGCAAGGCAAACTCTTGCGGTGGAGCATCCTGTTGCTGGAGTTTAAAGGGGAAGAGTAGAAAGGAGAATAACAAGGCTGGCAATGACGTCCCGCGAAAATAACTCTGAAGGTAGATCGTTGAGCACTTGCATCAGTCAAGTAGAAAAACACCTGCCTGGTTCGACGAGTTGAAACGCAACAAGCCGTCGACACAACGAAGTACGTCGTGAACTATCACGTCGCCCTCGATTCCGCCTTCCCGAGTAACAATTTCAAATAACTTTTCAAAAGCTCCTTCGAAGGCAAGAACCTTTTGGATATCTGGACTCTGTGACATCAAGGAATGGATCGTAGCAATGCTTTCTACAGAAACGTTCGTTAGCATGAATCACGTTCGCTTCGCTTCTAGAGACGCCGCGTGCTCAGGATACACGCAAGACCTCGCAAGCAGCACTCAGCACGGAGAATTTGCAACTCACCATTGCGGATAATTTCACGTCTGTCATCCACAACCGCTATGATACTCGAAGCAGCATTTGACGCTTTCAAAAAGTGATTCTGCACCACAGTCCGCTTGTTTTGCAAGAGAGTCGACAGCAACTGAAGGGTTGAATAGCGAATATAGAACTGCGAGTTGAGAAGTAACTTGAACAACGTGTGCGTAGCCTGCTCGTCCTTAAGGAAATAATCGGTGTGTTTGAAAGATATCTCCCGGTCCTTCTCTTTATCTTTTGCTGTCTCGTCTACCTCACAGAGGTGATGCAACGTCTCGAGCACAGCCTTGCCTATATCCGGGTCGACTTCGGCGTCATCTTGAAGGACTTGGATGAGACCTGGAAGCGCCCTGTCTCCAACATCTGCCTTGCAATCCCGAGTGAGACCCTTCAGAGCAAGGACTGCTGCACGTCTGTCAGCCAGAAGGGTTGAGGGAGACAATCGATCACTGAGTTTCGCGATGATGTCCACGGCCGATTGAGGAGCACCTGTTGGGCCACGTAGGGCAATGTAAGTCTGCGAAAAGAACTCCATCAGTGCTGCCTGGTGCCTTTGGGCTACTGGACACCGATGACCGTTGTCAGCGTGACGCGGCACTAATACCAAGTAGCTTGGTAGCTAACAAGCTTTACTGCAACTGAAATGTCGCGTCCGGAAGCACGTGACATGTTCAATGGCAAATCTAGTCGGACGATAGATGTTTTTTCTGTGACATATACGAGCAAGGACATAACAGCATCATTATCCAAGAAGCAATAATGCAGCTAGTAGGTACGTGATTGACTGAACATGGATGTCACTGGTGCGTAACCTCCCTTCAGTGAATTGTGCGGTCCTCACCGATGAGTGGTATGGACAGTGTGTTTGGAATTTGCAGAAAGTACTATCTCAAGAACTCGGAGAATTCGCTTGGCTTTCTCTCTGCGCACTTACATTAGCCGCGTCTTGTGTCTGGTAACATACCTTATGCAACCACTTCGACGGATCGTTCGGTGCAGACTTGATGAATCGCCTGCGCCACTCGATAGGCAACCGTCCTAACCGTCCCAAACTTATCCATTTACTAATCAAACACGTGGCGGCTGCGCCTGCCCAGGCCCACTTATACCGTGCTGAAATCTCGTGGTTCATAGGGCCTTACCACCTATATTCCACTCTCGCCGCCTTCGGGTAATACCTCAACAGTGGTGCAATGAATATTCAGAAACCATTCACTGAATTGAGCAAGCCACTGGAAGGTGGGGTCCTGGAAGACGCGGCCAAAGGGCCAACCGAAGCGATGGATTTAAAAGGCGGCTACCGTCCATCTTCCGGGTCATTGCAGGAATCCAAGGAAGTAAGTGTTGTCTGGTATTGAAAAATACCAGGTGAATACTGAGTCATAGCCGGCATCTAACAACCAGCAGGGGGAGGCGAAATTCGAGGAAATGATTAGGGGTCTCAGCGAGGAGTTTCGCAAACTCAAACTCGAGAATGTCCAGCTGAGAACTTCTACTCAAGACCTACTGGCAGAAAATGCCGCCTTACGGGAAGCGATCCAGCAAGAACAAAAGGAGAACACTGCCCTCCAGCGAGCCCTTCGGAAGGAAGAGGAGGAAAGGTTGGTTGCACGACGTTTGTTAAATAGGGCACGGGAACGGCAAGAAGTGGTGCGCGTCATGGATCGACAAGCACGGACAGAGACGGATGCTCTAAGACGTCAGTTATCAGCCAAGGAGTTGGAAATCAAGGCGATCAAGAGAGAATCGAACGAAATGGGGCCAGATTCACTCAAGGTTACCGGATTACCGCAAGGATGTCAAGCCAAGATGGCCACAGAGGGTGACGTCCATTCACTTTTGACAGCCCTCAACACAGAAATCATGGAGACGTGTTTGGCCATTGTCCATTCTGAATCCTTTGCCTTCGCACGGCAACCTACCAAAAACATCGATGAGGAATGTTTTGATATCATAACTGAACACTTCCCGGAATCTGTGATGGGCTGGCTTCGTGAGCAACTGAGCAGCATCGATCACTTGGCATTAGAAATGGTGCTGAAGGACGCACTTGTGGCGGTATCATCCTGGGTCATCTCAGAACGGGATCCAGATCTTGAGGGCATCGAGCCCACAGGTAGGAAAGCACGTTTACTGAAAGCATGACATGGTGCATCTGACTTTCGCTCTCAGAGGTTCGACCTCCTAAGTTCTCTGATGGTACTACGGATCTATGGGGTTGGCTGGTGCACATCGCTGCCAGGGGCTCTCCATGCAATGCCTTGCGTCACACATTGCAACGGAGCATATCGAAAGTCCTTATCTGGACCGTGATGAGACCTGCCGGATATGTTTCCAATGACACAGTCGTTCATGAATTCAGCCTCAAGACAAGTGAACAGCTGACCACGATCATCGACCTGGCTTTACGACTCAATGAGATCCTCAGGAGGGGAGGTGCGAAGGAGCTATGGCTACTCCGGGGTGTTCCTGGCGGGGAATTTGACTCCAACATGATGGACGACTTTGGAGGTCTTGAAGGGAACAACCAAATAAATGGCACCGTAGTCGGTACAACGGCTCTTGGATTGTGCAGAGTTGTCATCCGCCGCGACATATACTCCGCCGAACTTCACCTCGATCCACTCATCAAGCCAAAGGTGGTCCTCAGGTCTTTCCTTGACAGTCTGCAGCCAGAGGACGAGGGCGAGGATGAAGATTTGGACGAGGCCCCAGTGGAAGATTTGGACGAGGCCCCAGTGGAAGATTTGGACGAGGCCCCAGTGGAAGATTTGGACGAGGCCCCAGTGGAAGATTTGGACGAGGCCCCAGTGGAAGATTTGGACGAGGCTTCGGTAGAGAACGCGGATGAGGATCTGTCGGATGATGCAGACGAGGCCTCGGTGGAAGATTTGGACGAGGCTTCGGTAGAGGACGCGGATGAAGATCTGTCAGATGATGCGGACGAAGCCTCGGTGGAAGATTTGGACGAGGCTTCGGTAGAGGACGCAGATGAGGCTCTGTCGGATGATGTGGACGAGTACTCGACTGAGGATTGGGGGTATCATTGATCCGGGAATTTTTGTAATCTTCACCATTTCATCGCGACTGTCGACTTCACGTTGTTATTCCTTTTCAGCCTTATGACCCGTCTCTACATCTGTTACACTACCTCTCAAGATTCACACTCTTTGTAGGGCTGTCGTTAAGGTTGCTCTCGCGTATCTGAATCAGTTCTGCGTCACACGTCTCAATCCAGCGAGAGGCTCTGATGGTATTTGCTCCTTAACAGATGAATCAAACATCTCTGGTAGTATATCGGATAGTACACCCGCCTGTCATCAGACCATTAAGACTGAGACCGCGGGAGAGCGGGGTTCGACTCCCCGCCAGAGAGATTTTTTGGTCGGACGTGTCCTATATAGCCCTTGTGCTGACTGAACTTACGAGCCCGTAGTACAACCTTCTTACATAATTCCCTCTATAGTTTGTTATGTACTGTGGGCGAGTACGCGCTTCTCGACATATTGCTAACTGATACTACCACCTAACAGAGTAGATTGTTATCTATTAAGACTCTATGGTATTTGAATTATACATTATCTATACACCGGCCCTCCGGGCAATCCAGGACGCGATTAATGTTTAATTATGTCAGCAAGCATTTGATGGGAGGCTCTTCAGCTTGAAGTAAATAAACTAAGTATGGGTAGTTCGGCGCTCGATAATGAATATTACAATGAAATGAAATGGTAGTGATCGTGGTAAGGATGCTAACGTGGATAGGCAGGGGACATGAAGAGGAAAATGGTAGTGGTTGTCGGCGTTGGTTAAAATGATTCAAAGAGAGAGCTTGATAATTTGTGCGTTGAGTTGAGAGGACGTTCATCTTTGTTTTGAATTACTTACAAATCTGGTGTTGATCCCTTTATTTAATTTGGCAGTGAAGAGGGGAGAATTTGTTTGTGGTGCACGCCATGTGGTTTGGGATGTGGGCTTAGAGGAATGGATTTGAATGGATTGATGGCGTCGTACAATTTGTTGTTGCCTAGCGAAACGAGTAAGTCATCTGCAATAAATTGGATGTATTCCTTCATCGGGTCGGGATTTACGCCGGTGGGACTAAGGGGGATTGCATCTTGGAAAACTTAATCTCCGCGAGACAACTTTTCGGCGGTACTCACCGCAGAGCAGTCAATGCTGAATTTGAACAGGCTGTGTACATGCGTGAAGGCGAAGGACGTCGCGCAAACCCTGCAAACGTAAACGACTACCGACGGCAATACAATGCTGATCACAAATGGCCAACAAATCAACTCGTGTAAGAAACTGATACTGTCCAACGAACTCCTTCAATGAACTCGCTTGTGCGACCACTGTCCGGGGTGGAAGACGATGTCTCGCACAACTCCCACCGTCTGCCAAAAAACCAACGAAAGCATAATTCTCTCGCAAAGTAGCATAACTTATCGTCGTACCATCATCGGTGTGATCGAGGTCAAGCCTCAAGAGAAGGGCAGGAGGAGCTCAATTTTCTGCCATAGTAGATCTCGACAGAGGCATTCTGAGGAGCGAGGAGGCAAAGGAGAAAAGGGGACAGCAATGTATTTGCAAGCAGATGACGTTCCATACTTGTCATGGCAAACCAATGCACACCAATGCACAGCTGCAATCTGAAAGCAAAAACAAATAGGCCTTTTATGGGTAGACGGAGTTCGGATCGTACACCATCATGATCGTGCGCAACAAAAGATGAAAACAGACCAGGACTGCTCCGCGTCCTGGAATATCACTACTTATGGATTACTAGCAAGCCTACTGTTCCTTCGATTCAACCAAGCTCTCACCTATAGCCCACCCTCAGGGTGCAGCATCCGTAACAATCAGCACCTCCCTACCTGCATGCCAGAAGAAGACATGAGGGAGATTCTCTCTTGACGATAATACGAACGTTCCAGACGCTCTACGCCCAGCTCTTCACCCACGTTTGCAGCATCACAGCGAGGCCCGCATCATAACTCCCGCCACGACCGCTACATGACCCACCAGCACATCATATAGTGCTTCCGCGAGTTCTCTCGGAGTTTCCTGAGGTACCTGTTTAAGAGGGGAAACGTACATGTAAGCACTAGCCAACGTCATTGCGAGGCATGAAGAGAGGGGCATTGAGGGGGCAATAGTAACCGAGGTGGGGGGAAAATACGAAGGGAGGGACTTACGAGATGGCCCGAGCCAGGGACAACGCGGTTGGACCGGACGCGATAGGAGGTGGCCTCAAGGATGTCGGCTCTGGTAGATTTAGATCTACAAGAAAGTTAGGAAAGGGATGACGATCGAACGCACGGCGCAACCAAAAAAAAAAGCACGCACATGTATTCCTCTGACTCCGCCCACATAATATGCAGCCCACCCAGAGCCGTGCACATGTGCGTAAGGTGCACAGGTTCGACCGTATGCTGCGAATGTGCGTACAGCGACGATTCCTCCTCCTTGCGAGCCATGGACCGTACGTAAAGCCTCGATTTTCTCGTCGCCATGGTCGAATTCGCAGACCCCTCAAGGGACGGGGTTGGCTCAAAGACATCCTCGAGTGCGTGTTCCTGCGTAGAAAGCGTGTTAGAGTGATTGTCAAGGCTATGCAGGTGTGGTCCCAAACTATGTGGGATACGGCAACATACCACAAACAAGTCTAGCGCTCGATCATCCCAGTTCGACCATAAGGTCTTCCCTCTCGCCTTACCGTTGCCATTTGTATTCCTTATATTCCTGTTCACACTCTCGACACTCCGACTTCCGCTCCCCGTCCATTTCGGACTGCCGTTAATATCGATATCTCTCTGCTTGTCCCGCCCAACCATGGGACTTTTCCCCTGGATACCTAATAACCAACGCTTCGCTTCTGCACGATTTGTCCACTTATCCCGCTTCCCAAGTGCCCCGCGCATGTTTGCGGTGCTGTGTACAACTCGAGGATCAGTAGAGGACATACCAGGAAACATGAGGACCGGCTCGATGAATATGAGAGCGAAGGGGTGTGGGTGGTCGTGGTCGAGGAGCGTGAATGCGTGTGCCCTAGGGTAGGTATTGTGTACGTTGCGATTGCAGAGATGCGTCGAAGGGAGATGAGTCAGGGATGGAGGGAGATGAGAGAGATGAGATGGAACATGCCATGGTGTACTGCTTCCTGAATGTGCAATGCCAACTACTTTATGGCCTCGTAGCTGTGGTATAGAGAGAAAGGCATTCAGATAGCTGGAAAAGTCCATCGTCGCTGTTCATTATCATAGTCAGGGACATGATCGACGGTATAGGTGATGACAGAAATGAATACGCACTGCATTTCCCATCCCAGCCCTCTTTCCGCCCCCTCTCCCGCCGATCCTCGAGATATGTACGGTTCAAAACCGCACTTTCGCCGTGATTAGGCATGTCGATTGTCCATATTTCTTTAATCATGTTAACATAGCGAGTTCCAGCAGCGTTCAACTGCAAGAGATCCGCAATCGTAGGTTGATAACTCTCCTTGTCTGATTCTGGGGGTTAAGCACATGCGATAAATATGTTCGGAGAGATACGTACGACTAGCCAATCCATGGGTCAGCACTAACGTCAACCCTTGTTTGCTTTTCGCAACCGGATATCTCAGTGCGGCACAGTACACCGTCACGTCCTCCCTGCCTGGTACCTTGTCTTGCAACGCGTCTCCAACGCACAGACCAAACGTGGTCCGCAATGAAAAGACGTGCCTCTCGGGAGTGAGATACTTCACTTTATCGACGCTATTCTGGTAAGACTGTATCATTGGTGACAGCGTCTAGCCGGGAAATTTAAAGTTGTCGTTTGAAAGTCGGAATGGGTGTGCAAGTTGAACGAAGCAAGAGAAAGGAATCCATTAAGTATGCCCTATCGTAGGCGCTTCATTGGCCCAACATTGGATGATAAGTAACCCCCGAAGTCTACGAAGCGTTCCAGGAACCGCAGATGAAAAGCGATGCGATGTTCCAGTTATTGTTATGCCCTGCTACGGTGGACCAGAACGATCAGTTTGCCTTCACAAAGGTTAAGGTAGATTTAGGGTGTATGGTGAATGAGGGCAACGACCTGCATCATCGGGATGACGTCTTACTACTGCTTCCATTGCGCCCTGATCCGTCTCCGTTGGACACGACAGTGGATGTCCAGACAGTAGATTCGAAACATACCAGTAGATCGGAAGTGTGTAGCCTGTCTCAACCGACGGCTATCGATCGCGGAATGCATATTTTAGCATTGCGGCAGCAGGCCAGTGTTTGCATGCTACAAATGTGGGGTTTGAAGTAAGAAATCGTACCTTGTGCCCAACTACCCACGTGGATGATAGCTTACAGAGGGACCGTGTATACCGGAATTCCATATTCCATTACATCAGACCGTTAGGCGTATCGAAGTGATTGAAACCGTCCTCGAGCAAGGTTTCAGGCCTGTCGGAGGCAGTACACGTCCGAGTCGTTCGAGGCTGCCAACCCTCGAAAAATCTGGCCAGTCCTCTGCCGAAGCTTTCAAATGGCACGTAGGTGACACCAAAAGCGAAAGAGCTGCCATCCTTTGCGATTTCTTATGTAATAAAGACTCTTCGATTCCGTCGTTCTTGGCGGTGTCGTATGGATGCTGGGCTCTGGCCAAGCCCACCTGGCTGAAGCTCCAGTTTGGCGCAACGGTTAACCCTGGGAGCAGGGACAGTACCATGACGAAGCTGTAGCGCTCAAGCTGCTGTGTCGAGAATGGTCCACCTTGTAATGGAAGGCTAGTAAGTACTATCTTCGATGCATTGTTCCTCAGCATATTGTTTATCTCCAAGAGTGCGCATCAGAACTTATTTCATTGGGGTGAAAATACGAAACGAAACGACACAAGCTAATCTTTAGAGAACACCCCTTTCAGGTGCAACTTGGCCGACGCCCGAGACTCATCTGTAATTGTACAGCCCAAAACAACAACCTACCTCCCTACACATCAGCCTCCTCTCCACAGCAGCACGAACAGGGGGTGCGTGCTGTTCGCCAGCAGCGGGGGAATTGGAAGTGCAGAGAGGTTGATGAGATGACACATATTCGCAATGCGATCCTTTTTGAACCTCACGTCGCGGTAATTATATTTCAGAGTCATGACCTGGGGGCTTGGGGGGCAGTTACGGCTTAGCCTTGGCTGGAGCTTGATGGAATGGGATTTCTCCATCACATTTTTGCGAAGGACATTGGTATCCGCGACTGCTCCGCAATATCAAACGCCTCGTGACATGTCAAGCAGGTGAGGGCTATGGAACCGGACGATGTCCAGGATGAGCGTAACTTGTTCGCGCGCTTCTTTCTTCTGAGACGTCGGTCCTACCTTGACGAAGTACCTGCGCCAGGAGAGGGAATGCGTACGAGAAGGGGGCAGCGTCAGACGCAGCTCGCTTCAAAATTGTCCTCCGACGATACAAGACCCGCCCGCAGTACAAGCGCTGAACGAATCAAGTCATCGCGGGAGCATGGGCCAAACAAAGGAGAGCGTGCCATGCAGCTCTTCCGGCACGCAAGGAAACCGAAGCGCTCTGCTAAAGCAGAGCCCACCCACTTTCGTGTCATATCGAGCAGCAACAAGCACGATCCTAAAGTAGACTGTGAAGAGCAAGAGAAATCGCTAAGGAAAACCACCCATAATGAACGTCTCAGACACGGCGTTGCTAACCAATCTTGGGCCTTGTCCTAAAGCCCCTTCCAGTACATCGCCGCAATCGGGGAGTACGCACGGGCCTCTGAAACAATCACCGATATCACGCCTCTGACGAACGCATGGGCATACCTCTTTATCCAATTGCGCCTGAGCTTCTTTTTTGACAGCGTAGCGGTACCGCTGTCCCTTGACTAGCATCCTTTTTACTCGCTAGAGGTCGGCGCAAGCTCTGCCACCCACTTGGCGATGTCGGCATCCTTCCCTTTTCGCTCCGTCTCTCGCGTGTTAGAACATGAGACGCCGACGCGAAATGTAGACTTTTGTGCGCTCCGGCCTTCCGGCACCGCTCGTGTGGCCATTCGTAACAGCGGAGTCAGCAACCCGAGTAATGATTCCACCTGAACGCCGTCCACGACTACGATGTGATGTGCAAGGTAGAGCGAGAAGTCCGATCTGTCTTTGAGTGAGAGGCGTAGAAATGTCCTGATATCCCTTGGTACGCTCGACGAACGTCGTCAGGTGGCTTAACAACAACAACGAAAGGTAAGATGCGACAAGTGGACTCGGAGCCGCGTCATCCTCGGCACTGAGTGCGAGCAGGCGTTCTGCAAAATCGAGCACGAAGTTCACCATAGCGGGCTTGATGCTGGGGGGGTACAGGGCAATCTAACACCTTGGGCACCACTCAACCATCAAACTGTACCAGGTAACGCACGCGTAAACCAGGATACAAATATCTCCAACAACGCAGATACGAGCTTGCGTATTGTCTTGATCCAGAACAGCAAGACGAAGCGAGATGATTGTATCGAATATGACCCGCAAGAAAGGGAAAAGTCATACGGAACTGGAGCACGGAAGAAATCTCCCTGGCCAAGTTGTCAAACGGTGCGTGCGTCTCCTGCCGACATCCCTGTCAGGTCGTTTACATTACTCCCCTCCTCCCACTGATTGTCCTCGGTTGGATGATCGCCTTCCTAGCGTTCACCGACCCGAACCTGGTCCTCTGAAGATAATCTGACCTTGGAAGACAATAGCCGCGTTTGTGCTGCAGCAACCATCGACACCGTTGTCCCAAACAATGCGACCACTCCACCGGTCCTCGCTCAAACTTCTCAACACATCACCCAAGCACTCAAAAACGCCTCCACCCATCTCGATGCTAACTCGTCATTACCAGTCCACGCACGACAAGCTTTCTGGGAGGGGCGAGTGAGCTCCCCCCGCCCAAAATCCACAGCCTGGCTCACACTCCTATCTAAGTTTTCAAGTCCGCAATTCTCAAATTCTCCAGTGACACGTAATTGTACATTCACCATTACTACTCCTCCTATCGTCACAGAACGCCACCCGCCGCTACCACCGCATCCCCTCCGAAACCACTCTACCCAGCTTCGCCACCTCACAGAGGAGCCCGTACGGTAATCCCCGCTGCGACCGCTATATGACCGACCAGCACATCACGGAGGGCATCCGCGAGCCCGCTCGGATCCTCCTGTGGTATCTGTTTTGACAAGTAAACGTCAGCATGGCCTTTAGTTGGTGTCAGGATGGGGGCTAGGACGAAGTGAAACGAGCAACGTAGGGAAGCGAGGAGAAAGCCCGAGGACTTACAAGGTGACCTGAACCAGAAACTACGCGTTGAGATTGGACGCAATGCATAGCGTCGAGGATCTCGGCTCTAGTAGATTTGGATCTGTGGAATGCAGTAGAATGGCGAGAAGGTCGACGTAAAAAAGACACGCACATAAACTCCTCTATGTCTGCCCATATAACATGTACGCCGCCCACGCCGCCATTAACGGAGCCGGGAGCTCTACCACTACCCGGAGTCAAAGCCACGCACATGCGCGTGAGCTCGGCAGGTTCAACTGTATGCTGGAGACACGCATACAGCGGTGATTCCTCCTCCTTGCGAAGTGTGGGTCGTACGTAGGAGCTCGATCTTGTAGACATCCGTGGTGCCTGCGCTGGCTCGTGGACCTCCTCAAGTGCATGTTCCTTTTGTAATATATGTGAATGTCAGGACACTACCGCCCACGCCGCATCCTTGCCACGTAGGGTACGGCAACAGTAGTAGGCCACTTACCACGAACAGATCTAGTGCTAGATCGTCCCATTTCGACCATATAGTCCTTGCGCCCTTAGCATTTCTATTCACACTTGCACCCTTATCACTCTGACTCAGGCCCTTTGGCCGCTCCAGGCTCCCGCCAACATCCACACCTCCCTGCTTGCTTTGCCGGCTCTTAGGGTCACCTCCTTTGATACCTAACAGCCACCGCTTGGCCTCCGCACGACTAGACCACTTGCCCCGTTTGGTGAGTACGCCGCGCACGTTGGCGGCGCCGTGGATAGCGCGGGGATCTGTGGGCGGCATACCGGGGAACATGAAGACCGGTTCGATGAGTATAAGAGCAAAGGGGTGTGGATGGGTGTGGTCAAGGAGCGTGAGTGCGTGTGTCCTGGGTGGTTGGGAGGGGAGATGAGTAAATCGACGAGTGAAGATAAAATGAGACGTACCACGGCACACAACTTCCCGAATGAGCGATCCCGACTACCCGGTGACCTTGGAGCTGCGGTATAGAGAGAAAAGCATTCAAATAGGAAGAAAAGTCCATCGTATCTGTTCAATTATCATGTGGGATCGTAACGGTTACATGATCGACGGTGAGGGCAATGACAGAAATGAATACGCACTGCATTTCCCATCCCAACCCGCTTTCCGCCCCCTCTCCTGCCGATCTTCGAGATAGGTGCGGTTCAAAACGGCGCTTTCGCCGTGGTTGGGCATGTCGACTGACCATATTTCTCTAATCAAACCGGCACGAGTTCCAGTAACGTTCAATCGCAGGAGACGGGCAACCATAGGGTGATAACTCTCCTTATCTGTATTCTAGGGGGTCAAGCGCTTGCAGTGAAAACATTCCGTTGGGGATACGTACGACTAGACATTCCGTGCGTGAGTACTAGAGTCAATCCTCGTTCGCTCGTGGAGACTGGGTATTTCAATGCTGCACATTGTATTGTGACATCTTCTCTTCCTGTGACTTTGTCCTGCAACGCGTCCCCGACGCGCAGACCAAACGCGGTTTGTAGTGAAAAGACATGTCTCTCGGGAATCGGATTTTCCATTTCGCGAAGGGTATGCAGGTCCAGCACCTAAGGTCCCTGTAATCGTTCCAAGTCGTTGTCGAGGTCGAAAGCAGGCTGCGACGATACGTGGATAGTGAATTATTGCTACGCACACGTTTCATCATGCCAATTGCCATCGGTGAATGATATCCTCCGACTCGGAGCCTGGCTAAACCTTTACATAACCAAAAACGAACTGATGAAGACGCTGCGCAAAACAAACTCAAATTTAGGTGTTACTCTAATTGCGCAACGCGTCGGGAAGAACCCATATGCAGAAAAGTAGTAATGTAGTTAAACGTCCTACAGTCAATTATATCCAGCCCTATCAAGGAGTTTGACGACCATTGCATACTCATAACCGCTATTTCCAACGGTCAACGCAACCATACTATGATTTACTCTCGTACTCCATATGATAATTCATACAACTGCCAGGCTCACGAATCCAAGGTCGTATACATGAAACAGCTACTACAAACGCCATCAGTTGGCTAATGCGGGCTTGCGACCAATCATTAGGAACATCGGCGTGAATAGCTTCAAATCAGTAGATTAGCCAATCACTTCCTGCGCATCGCGATAGTGGGACTGAAGTACTGACCTTGGTCTGCCCTCCTTTGACCAGTGCATCCCCTGCAACCTTGAGCGATTCACCCACCTCCCAAGTACCTTTCGGCAAAAGACCAAACAACTCCATAAATCTGACAGCGGTATGCGTCACGATCTTGCCACTCCAGCTCATGCGCCAAACCGTCAAGTAATCCCAGGCAGTCTGTGCTTTCCAGATGTCACCTTCGAGAGGGTAGTACCATGGTACTGGATCGGGGCGTTCGGCGAGGTCTTCCTCATGCTCGATTTGGAATCCCACGTTTTTCACAGCTTGACGTGCAAGTCTCAGGGGTCGAAGCTCTGGAATGCCGCTGCCAAATTCAATTTGATGCGCGAGTTCTTTGTGGGACGGGATGGATGGATCCCAAGCATCAGTCATGCACCATTCGTAAACACCAAGCTACATTATTGCGTGAGTAGACGTGCAAAACGAAATAGAAACAACACTTACAACACCGCCAGGTTTCAGGACCTTGAAGATTTCACTGTAGACGCCCTCCCAGGTGGGTGCATGGACAGTGGCCTCAATGGCGTATACTGCATTTCAAGGTTTCAGTAACGTGTTAATGTGAATGAAACCTTACTTACCCGCATCGAAAGAATTTGGCTCGAATTGTTCTGAAAGCTTCATGAAGTCGCCCTTGACATAAGTGACTTGGTCAGAGAGACCGGCTTTTTCAGTGTATCGCCGAGCGCGACCCAGTTGGAATTCGTTGTTGTTAATACCGACAATCTGGACGTCGGAAAAACGGGCAATTTCGCGCGCCGGTGCACCAACACCACACCCGACATCCAATACTTTCATGCCAGGCCGAAGACCCATATGAGCGGCAAGATAGTGTTCGTGGCGAGCTAGAGACGCAGCGAAGCCCTCGCCCTGGTAGAAGCGCGAGAAGTGGAACGACTGTGCCCAGCCATACTCATATAACTCCGTCGCACCATCATAGTATCCTGGGTGGCGGGTGGTGTGAGCTTGACACAGACGCTTACAGTAGAAGTAGAACAAACCGTTGACGACCTCAGTGTACTTGTCGAGACGGTTCCCGCTATCAGCTTCGCTCTCGCGGGTGAGGTCCTTTTGCCAGAACTTGGTGTAGCGCTCGACACGCTTTTCTTGGCGACCGTCAGAGTATACCGCAGACATCTTTCAGAAGATGGTCGAGTCAAGGAAACAGTGAGGCAAGGTGACACAAATGTAGGAGGGAAAGCGAGCAAGGGAAGGTCGCTCAGATCCCGTTTGTGTTGAGGGATAGTTTTTATATGTGTTTCAAGCGAGGAGTGGCGAAAATTACGCCGTTGACAGCGGTTGGCATTGCATAACAATATATACACGAGACTCGAAAGAGGCGAAGACGGTGGAAGTCCATACCGCAAGCAGTGGTGCTACCCAAACGAGGGATAGATTGATTGGCTCATGGAGAAGAAAGGGTCACAAGAATGATATTCGGCCTCGATCCCTGCCAAGGGAGTGACCCTGAGTAATCGTACTGGTGTCTGGATGGACCGAGACTAAAAGTGGTTGAATAGCCTCAGGCACAAACGAAGTGCAAGGTTCGGATTGCGACTATGTAGCACTGTGTACTTCGCAGCTGTCCTCGATAATCGCGATTAGATAACCAGTCCGTCGACCAGGGGCGAGGTCAGCTGTAAAGTCTCTGAGCGGTGTCCGGCACTGCTGTGAAAGGCGGCAGGGGTATGTCCTTTTGAGTTCTGCAGTCCAGCTGACCACGGCATGAAAGCGCCCATGAACTGATCTGGCCTGCTCTATATCCCTTAATGGCATCCCAAACCTAAAGTTCTTTGCTTACTCGGCTGGCGCAATATATCACTTCAGGGAGAGAGAAAAACCAGCGAGGCCGTGGGCGGATAAAGGAACGAAGACTCGGCATTGCCAGAGGCTGATACGACGGTGATACACGTGCCGATAAGGTGTAACCGGGGGTCATGTCCCTGCACAATATCTTCCTACCCACTGCCTTCAGTGTAAAGCGCTGTGCGTACTGTCATACCAACATAGGATCGACTACTGCAATAACTTACCGCCCTCAAGGATCACGACGTTGACAAAAGAGACAATGAGTGCAAACCCTTTAGACAGTAGCACTAATTGCACTTCTCTCCGAGAACAGACGCTCCGCTGTCACGCCCCGGCACCTGCCGGTGCAGGTCAAACAGACCCAAACCAATTGGAATGGTTGGGAAAGCGATCTTGGTGTGTTGGGCACGGTGCAGCTGTGTAGATAAGACCCAGTAGGTACAAAGTACGTACGTCACTCTATTTTCTTCAATCATGCCTTTCCATGGTTATAGTAAGCGGCTCCACAGTCCCATCATGATAGATGGTACCTGCCGAGCGTTCCCAAGGGAAGCCATAATCTGAACCGAGGTGGTGAGCCAATTTTTGTTAAAAATACAAAAGCGCATCAGAAGGTATGAGTGGAGAATGAAAACCGCCCGTATCAATCGCATAAACGGCCTGCTCCGTCTTCATGTCACTCTCAATCAGTTTCCGTTGGACCCGACGGCAGATATCCGTCTAGGCAAGTATACCAAAAACGAAAGAGGACGTGATATATGCAGCCTGTCTCAACCAATGATGTCGTTGTAAACCCCAGGTATCAACCCCAGAATGGATATGCGTTTCGGGAGAAGCGAGTCAGTGCATATATGCAATAAATGTAGAGTTTGGACGTACTAGACCAAGTGTATTTGATTCCTTTGCATCAACCACCGATATAGTACCCGCAGCCTTTCCGATAGATTATTAGATACCGCGGTAACTCGTTACATCGACTCGTGCCCTTGTATACGAAAGGTACTTGAGAAGACACGTTGGGGGATAGATACATTGTGAGATATGAGCAACGACATAGGACTATGATGAACGAGTAAAGGTTGTGAGGTGCGATGCCTTGGTCTATGCACGAATCCACTCATCCTTGAAGATGAGACAGAGATTTAAGTGAAGATCCACCATACCAAGACTTTCCTTGCGCCCACCTTCATGGTCAGCAACCCAGGTGTAACCTTGTCGTACCCTCCACGGGGTGGTTAGAACGACACGACATAGGTATCGATGGCTGTCATCTCAGTAGAGACGTCGTTTCCGGTCACGCTACCATAGTGCTTGACAGGGGCCACCAATGTATCTGGGCGGTTTTTTCATATACACTGAACCGAAGTTGATGCGGATGCGCAGTAGCCCGATTCACGTGACAGAAGATCAGCCCCTATGTTGCTCTGATCCGAACAGCGCTCGCCCTCGCTTCCCTCTGCTGACAGTCTGTCCTGTTCACAGCCAAGGCTATCACGACGCACCACAAATTGACCACTGCACTCCTTCCCGTTCTCACACAACTGATGTACGCCCTTGCAAAATCATCCGATCAAGTCAGGGATGTCACTACCTGAGCCTGCCTAGGTTGTGAAATTGAGCAATGGCAAGTACCCAGCCTCGCAGCAATTACAGTCTAACACCAACGCCCACTTCCACCCTGATCTCTCCGTGTGGCCAAACACAAACAACTACCTCTACCTCTGCCAACCTCACCCCGTTTAAAGGAGCCCCGGTCCCACGGGTTCCCATCTTACTCTTTGAATTCAGTGTCGGTGACCACCTCGAGTTTGGCTGGATTCCTGCCACTGATGGTGTATATCTCGCTTGGCTGGTGCGTGATACAATTCAGAAATGCATGTAACATGATACGGCAACCCTGCGTCTCGTGTTCTGGCACGCACATACGTGGTAATATATTCGTCCACAGCTGCTGATTTTGGATGTGACAGGACTGGAAAATGAGATTCGAGATTTTTGGGATTTACATAATAACGGTGCGGCACAAGTCTAAAGTTATGTACTACTAGTCTGCTGTACAAACGCATGCATTCCTGCAGGTAGCTGAGATACTTGTCCACAACCACTTTTATTTCTTGAACATAACCTCCCACCGACTGCACCTATACTAGACCAAACACTTTCCTAGTATTATCCAACAAAACAGTCTGCAGGATCTTCCCTTTTACCTCCGTTAACTTATCTGTGGAAAATAAGGTATTTACTGTTCTGTCGCTGACATAGTCAGACTCCACTAGTCGAACCAATCCAATATCACACGATTGCATATTCTGGAGGGCGAGTATTTACAAGACTATCAAAAACTACATACTCAAACCCTCTGCTTCGAACGCAGTCGAAACAATATACTCTGCTTTTGTAATCCACGCTACATAAACTGTTCTGCAGGCCTTTGCTTGCATATAATACACAGTAGAACAACCCTGTGGGAGACTGGTCACAAATTCCAATATTGCCAAACTCATGAATCAAGAATAGCATAGGCGAACAACTGGTGATCAATGGCATCAGTTAGGCAGTGCGGACTTGCGGCCGATCATGAGATACATCGGCGTGAACAGCTTCCATAGATTAGCGAGTCAGTACCTGCGCACGGCAGTAAAGGAACTGAAGTACTGACCTTGGTCTGCCCTCCTTTGACCAGTGAATCCCCTGCAACCTTGAGCGATTCACCCACCTCCCAAGTACCTTTCGGCAAAAGACCAAACAATTCCATAGCTCTGATAGCGGTATGGGTAACGAGCTTGCCACTCCAGCTCATTCGCCAAACCGTGAAATAATCCCACGCGGTCTGTGCTTTCCAGATGTCACCTTCCAGAGGGTAGTACCATGGTATTTCGTCCGGCCGTGCGGCGAGGTCTTCATCGTGCTCGATCTGGAATCCCACGTTTTTCATGGCCTGACGAGCAACTTTCAGGGTTCGAAGTTCTGGAATGCCGTTGCCAAATTCAATTTGATGGGCTAGTTCTTTGTGGGACGGAATGGATGGATCCCAAGCATCAGTCAGGCACCATTCGAGAACACCGAACTTGGTTACTGCGTAAGTACGCCAGCAAAATGAAGCAGAAACAATATTTACAACACCACCAGGTTTGAGAACCTTGAAAATTTCACCGTAGACGCCCTCCCATGTGGGTGCATAGACAGTGGCATCGATGGCGTATACTGCATGTCGAGGTTTCAATAACATGTTGATGTACACGAAGCCTTACTTACCCGCGTCGAAAGAATTTGCTTCAAATTGCTCCGAAAGCTTCATGAAGTCGCCCTTGACATAAGTGATTTGGTCGGAGAGACCAGCTTTTTCGGTGTATCGCCGAGCACGACCGAGTTGGAAGTCATTGTTGTTGATACCGACGATTTGGACGTCGGAAAAACGGGCAATTTCGCGCGCCGGTCCACCAATACCACATCCGACATCCAATACTTTCATGCCAGGCCGAAGACCCATATGAGCGGCAAGATAGTGTTCCTGGCGAGCCAAAGCCGCGGTAAAACCCTCGCCCTTGTAGAAACGCGAGAAGTGGAACGACTGCGCCCAGCCATACTCATATAACTCTGTCGCACCATCATAGTATCCTGGGTGTCGGGTGGTGTGAGCTTGACACAACGCCCATAGGAGAAATGGAACAAACCGTTGACAACATCGGTGTACTTGTCGAGGCGATTCTTGCTATCGGCTTCGCTCTCATTGGTAAGGTCCTTTTGCCAGAACTTGGTATAGCGCTCGACACGCTTTTCCTGGCGACCGTCAGAGTATACTGTAGACATTTTTCTGAAGATGGTCGAGTCAAGGAAACAGAAAGCGATGTGACACAGACGTAGGAAGGGGAGCAAGCAAGGGAAGGTCACTCAGGTTCTGGTTGTGTTGAGGGACAGCTTTTGTATACTTTCAAGCGAGGGGTGGCCAGGATCACGCTCTTGACAGGTGCCCACGACGACAACTCACAAGACTCGACGCAAGCGAAGAGGGGACGAGAACCATATGGAACCTGTGGAGGCAATACATCCCACAACCAGTGATGCTACCCAAAACGAGGAATAGAGTGGTTCAAGGAGAAGGAAATTAGTCTCAATCCACGCCAAAGATTATTCTCAGGCACGGACCATGTCTGATTGTGACCCGAGTTCCGATTACAAACGTTATGGAGCAGCTCCGTCATCGGAAAGCGCGATGAGATCATCAGTCCTTCTACCAGGGGCGTGGCTAGCTGTAAAGTCGGTAACAAAGTGAATGTGCAAATATCCGGGAGTGAGATGACGCTATTGCGAAGGATAGAAAGGATGTGTCCTTCTGCGGCCCAACTGGCCAAAGAGATGAGAACGCCCGTAAGTTGTTCTGGCTTGCTCCATACCCATTAATGGCAGATCAAACAATTCTTTACTTAATCGGTGGGCGCAATGTTTATCTGCAAATGTTAGCTCAGGTAGTTCAGGGTCAATAGGGGTCAACAGCAGCTATATTTTAATACCGACTGATCAGAGGGATAGTTCAGGGAGAGAACAAGCAAGGCCCATGGGCAGATCAAAGAAACGTCAGGTTCTTTGCACTGCCAGTGGCTGATACGACGGTGATACACCGAATAGATAAAGTTCATGTGGGTCACGTTCTTGCACAGGGTCTTCCCTCCCACTGCCTTGAGGGTGAAACGCTGTGCTTACTGTCATACCGCGGTAATACTGACTTAAGGCCAAGACTATTGCAATAACTCGCCACCTTTCAATTTCCTCAACGATCACGGCGTTGACAGAAGAGATAACATGAGCGCAAACTTATTAGACAGCGGTTTGAGCTTCATGTAAATTGTACTTCTCACATGTATCAAGTCCAAGATGGGTGGGGGTGGGGAAAGCAGTCCTAGTGTGTTGAACACGAGGCTGTGTAGAAATGGCCTCGTGGGCACTGGGTACGTTAGTCTATTCATTTCGTCATACCTCTCCATGGTTATAGTAAGTGGCCCACAGTTCATCATGATGGACAACTGATACCCTCCAAGTCCAGCAAGCGCTCCAAGGAACCCATAGTCTGAAACTGACGTGGTGAGCTAATTATCGTTAGAAATACAGCAACGCCAAAAGTGTGCGAGTGATAATATGCAATCATCGCATAAACGGGCTACTCCGCCTTCATAACACTCTCGATCCGTTTCCGTTGGACACGACGGTGGATGTCCATCCACGCAGGTGTACCGACAATGAAAGTGGACGCAACATATGCAGCCTGGTCCGACGAACGACGAATTCGATATAAACGGCGGGAATCAACCATATGTGTTTGAGGGGGAGCGAGTCAGCGCCTATGTGGAATAACCGTCGAGATTGGACTAAGCCGCACCTTAACGCTCCAGCCACGCACGTATCGCTTACACAGCGACCAAGTGTACAGTGATTCTATTGCATGGATCACCGAGATGGTACCCGCAACCATACCGACAGATGGGCGGCAACCTGTCACATCAACGAACGTCCTAATAGGCGCAAAGAACACGTCCAGTATGCTCGCTGGTATCTCAAAATTCGTCAAGGGTATTTGGAAAGACGTTCTGGGAGATGGATACACCGTGAGATAGGAGCAACAACACAGAGTTATGAAGAACGAGTAGACCATCGGCAATGAGAAATTGAAGGTTGTGAGGTGCGGAGCCTTGATCTGTGCACGAGTCCACATCATCTTTGAAGATGAGGAAGAAATTCTAGTAAAGACGCACCATGCCAAGACTTTCCTGTGCGTCTGCTTTCATGGAAAGCAGACGAGGCTTCACCTCATCGTACCCTGCAAGGGGTGGTTGGAACAACACGACGACTTGACCATCTCCGCCGCTCTTGAACTTGTACCCGAGCGTCATTCCCTAGTGATCGAATTAGTTGACCTTGTGGAAGAGGACACGTTGAACGTTAGGAAGGCGAACCTTGGTATCGATGGAAGTCATCTCAGCGGAGACAACGTTCCCGGCCACTTTGCCATAGTGCTTGACGTAGGCCACCAATGTATCCGGATGATTTTTCATGTACATGCATAGAAATGCTGACTTGGCTGCCACAGAGTCCGTCATCTCGACTCGACAACGATGTCAAACGACGCCGGGTCCTGACGCGAAGGTGTGGATGCCTGCCGCAATGACTTCGATCATCGAAAATTTACAGTCACGTTCACGTGACGAAGGATCGACCCCTGTGTCTCCCCACCAACTGCTAACAAATGTACTTTGCTTGTCATTTATGCTATTTAAACTATTTTGCAGACCTTTGCTTGCAATTAACACACACTAGGGTGAAGTTATTGTGGAGGACTAGTCACAAACCCCAATATTACCAAGCTCACGAATCAAGGATAGCATAAACGAACAACTAGTAACGAACGGCACCACAGTTAGCCACTGCAGGCTTGCGGCCAATCATGAAGTACATCGGCGTGAATAGCTTCAGTAGATTGGTCAATCAGTACCTGCACACGGCAGCAGAGGAACTGAAGTACTGACCTTGGTCTGCCCTCCTTTGACCAGTGCATCCCCTGCAACCTTGAGCGATTCACCCACCTCCCAAGTACCTTTCGGCAAAAGACCAAACCACTCCATACTTTTGACAACGCTATGGGTAACGAGTTTGCCACTCCAGCTCATTCGCCAAATCGTGAAATAATCCCACGCGGTCTGTGCTTTCCAGATGTCACCTTCGAGGGGGTAGTACCATGGCATTTCGTCGGGGCGCGCAGCGAGGTCTTCATCATGCTCGATCTGGAATCCCACGTTTTTCATGGCCTGACGAGCAACTTTCAGGGTTCGAAGTTCTGGAATGCCGCTGCCAAATTCAATTTGGCGGGCGAGTTCTTTGTGAGACGGATTGGATGGATCCCAAGCATCAGTCATGCACCATTCATAAACGCCAAACTGGGTTACTGAGTCAGTGGCGAGCAAAATGAAACAGAAACAACATTTACAACACCACCAGGTTTCAGGACCCTGAAAATTTCTCCGTAGACGCCTTCCCACGTAGGTGCATAAACAGTGGCGCCGATGGCGTATACTGCATTTCGAAGTCTGAGTAGCATGTTGATGCTCTTGAAGCCTTACGTACCCGCGTCAAAGGAATTATCGCCGAACTGCTCGGAAAGCTTCATGAAGTCGCCCTTCACATAAGTGATTTGGTCGGAGAGACCAGCTTTTTCAGTGTATCGCCGAGCGCGACCGAGTTGGAATTCATTGTTGTTGATACCGACGATTTGGACGTCGGAAAAACGAGCAATTCCACGCGCCGGCCCACCAACACCGCACCCGACGTCCAGCACTTTCATGCCAGGCCGAAGACCCATATAAGCGGCTAAATAGTGCTGGTTGCGAGCCAGGGACGCGGCAAAGCCCTCCCCCTCATAGAACCGCGAAAAGTGGAACGACTCTGCCCAGCCATACTCATACAACTCTGTCGCGCCATCATAGTATCCTGAGCGGCGGGTGGTTTGAGCTTGCCGCAAACGCCGACAGGAGAAATGGAACAAACCATTGGCGACATCGGTGTACTTGTCAAGACGGTTCTTGATGTCGGCTTCGCTCTCACTGATGAGGTCCTTTTGCCAGAACTTGGTATAGCACTCGACACGCTTTTCCTGGCGACCGTCGAAGTATACTGTAGACATCTTTCAGAAGACGGTCGAGTCAACGAAACAGTAAGGCGAGGCTGCGCAGACGTAGGAGAAGCGAGCAATGAAAGGTCACGCAATTCTGGTCGTGTTCAGGGATAGCTTTATACATTTTCTGGCAAGGAGTTGCCAGAATCACGTTATTGACACCTACTGGCGATGACAAGGCATAGGGCTTAATGGGCCGCGCGCACCATATGTGATCTGTGGGGTAGTCTCGGTAGCAGACGTTTTGGGCGCCGGACTTGTCCGGGCGCAAGTTTTACCAGAGCCCCGGTTTCCTAAAACGGCCGGTTTCGAGGTCGATAGAGAAAAATAACTATATCCGCGCCGACACATGCCGAAGATATCGCGATGAGATCACCAGTCCTTCGACCAGGGGCCGGGACAACGAGCGCACGAGCGTCCAGGAGTCAAATGGCACAGTTGCGAAGGGCGGAAAGGGTATGTCTTTCTACAGCCCAGCTAACCAAGACATGAAAGCGCACAGAGGCTGATCTGGCTTGAAATAGTTGAGAGGAGGGCGATCGTAGATATATGGCCTGGTGGGTATTAGGCACATCGAGTTATAGTAAGCGGCCCCACAGTTCCACCATAATGGACAGCCGGTACCTGCCAAGTCTCAGGAGCGCTCTTGAGAAACCTACAGCCTGAACCGATGAGGTTTGCTAATTATTGTTAGAAATATAGCAGCCTCAAAAGGTGAGTTGTGAATAAAAATTACCCATATCATCGCATAAATGGGCTAATCTGCCTTCACGACACTCTCGATCCGTTCCCGCAGGATACGACGGCGGTCATCCATCCACGTAGGCGTACCAAAAATGAAACTGGACACGACACATGCAACCTGTTTCAACCAATCATGACGTCGACGCAAACAACACGTATCAATCACGAAATCGATCTCCTATTTTCAGGAGGAGCGAGTCAGCGCCTATAGGAATAAATGTTGAATTTGGAGTAAGCCGTACCTTAACGCTTCAACCTACGCACGTATCACTGACACAGCGACCAAGTGTATAATGATATTCGCATTAACATGGATCGCCGAGATGGTGTACGCGCCAACCATTCCGACAGCATAGGACAGTAAAACCTGACACATGCGAAGAACGTCCTCATGGGCGCAAAGAACACGCCAGTATGCTCACGCGGTGTCTCACATTCATCAAGGGTATTTGGAAGAAAGAGGTGGCCAGGAGCTGAAGAACAAGTTGACTCATTGGCTAATGAGAAATTGAAGGTTGCGAGGTGCGGAGCGCATGGGTTTTATGCGAGGAATCCTACGTCATCCCTGAAGGTCAGATAGAGACTCCGAGTGAAGACGCACCACACCAAGACTTTCCTGCCGCGTAATGGCCTTCATGGACAGTGACGCGAGACTTCACCTCGTCGTACACCTGCAAGGGGTGGTCGGGAGCGGGACGACAACTTGGCCATACCCCGCCGCTCTTGAAGGCTTTTACTTGAGTGGTCCTGCCTTAGTGATCGAATAGTTGACTTTGTAGTCGAGGACACAT